>NW_028242967.1:0-37870 GCF_964263255.1 Lissotriton vulgaris
GCTTCCAGGGGCTCGGGAAGTTAATTAAATACCATTTGGAGGCATTTAATGTTCGAGCAAAAACGGCTGATTTTCGACAAAAGAGATAACACCCCCCCATTACGTCATGCTTCAGAAATGTGGAAAATGGTCCGTTTTCAAATGTTTTATTTTTGAACGTCAGTTCACATTTGTAGGTGGATCATCAGTGTTAGAGCTAAAATTAGCATGTTTAAAGTGATTTTCATGCTTCCAGGGGGCTCGGGAAGTTAATTAAATACCATTTGGAGGCATTTAATGTTCGAGCAAAAACGGCTGATTTTCGACAAAAGAGATAACACCCCCCCATTACGTCATGCTTCAGAAATGTGGAAAATGGTCCGTTTTCAAATGTTTTATTTTTGAACGTCAGTTCACATTTGTAGGTGGATCATCAGTGTTAGAGCTAAAATTAGCATGTTTAAAGTGATTTTCATGCTTCCAGGGGCCCAAAACACAAGATTTATGGAATGGTTAAAAGTGCATGAAAATGGCCAATTTACTCACTCTGAGTTCTCAAAAAGGGTTTCTTCACCCCGGGAAGTTAATTAAATACCATTTGAAGGCATTTAATGTTCGAGCAAAAACGGCTGATTTTCGACAAAAGAGATAACACCCCCCCATTACGTCATGCTTCAGAAATGTGGAAAATGGTCCGTTTTCAAATGTTTTATTTTTGAACGTCAGTTCACATTTGTAGGTGGATCATCAGTGTTAGAGCTAAAATTAGCATGTTTAAAGTGATTTTCATGCTTCCAGGGGCTCGGGAAGTTAATTAAATACCATTTGGAGGCATTTAATGTTCGAGCAAAAACGGCTGATTTTCGACAAAAGAGATAACACCCCCCCATTACGTCATGCTTCAGAAATGTGGAAAATGGTCCGTTTTCAAATGTTTTATTTTTGAACGTCAGTTCACATTTGTAGGTGGATCATCAGTGTTAGAGCTAAAATTAGCATGTTTAAAGTGATTTTCATGCTTCCAGGGGCCCAAAACACAAGATTTATGGAATGGTTAAAAGTGCATGAAAATGGCCAATTTACTCACTCTGAGTTCTCAAAAAGGGTTTCTTCACCCCGGAAGTTAATTAAATACCATTTGGAGGCATTTAATGTTAGAGCAAAAACGGCTGATTTTCGACAAAAGAGATAATACCCCCCCATTACGTCATGCTTCAGAAATGTGGAAAATGGTCCGTTTTCAAATGTTTTATTTTTGAACGTCAGTTCACATTTGTAGGTGGATCATCAGTGTTAGAGCTAAAATTAGCATGTTTAAAGTGATTTTCATGCTTCCAGGGGCCCAAAACACAAGATTTATGGAATGGTTAAAAGTGCATGAAAATGGCCAATTTACTCACTCTGAGTTCTCAAAAAGGGTTTCTTCACCCCGGGAAGTTAATTAAATACCATTTGGAGGCATTTAATGTTCGAGCAAAAACGGCTGATTTTCGACAAAAGAGATAACACCCCCCCATTACGTCATGCTTCAGAAATGTGGAAAATGGTCCGTTTTCAAATGTTTTATTTTTGAACGTCAGTTCACATTTGTAGGTGGATCCTCAGTGTTAGAGCTAAAATTAGCATGTTTAAAGTGATTTTCATGCTTCCAGGGGCCCAAAACACAAGATTTATGGAATGGTTAAAAGTGCATGAAAATGGCCAATTTACTCACTCTGAGTTCTCAAAAAGGGTTTCTTCACCCCGGGAAGTTAATTAAATACCATTTGAAGGCATTTAATGTTCGAGCAAAAACGGCTGATTTTCGACAAAAGAGATAACACCCCTCCATTACGTCATGCTTCAGAAATGTGGAAAATGGTCCGTTTTCAAATGTTTTATTTTTGAACGTCAGTTCACATTTGTAGGTGGATCCTCAGTGTTAGAGCTAAAATTAGCATGTTTAAAGTGATTTTCATGCTTCCAGGGGCCCAAAACACAAGATTTATGGAATGGTTAAAAGTGCATGAAAATGGCCAATTTACTCACTCTGAGTTCTCAAAAAGGGTTTCTTCACCCCGGGAAGTTAATTAAATACCATTTGAAGGCATTTAATGTTCGAGCAAAAACGGCTGATTTTCGACAAAAGAGATAACACCCCCCCATTACGTCATGCTTCAGAAATGTGGAAAATGGTCCGTTTTCAAATGTTTTATTTTTGAACGTCAGTTCACATTTGTAGGTGGATCATCAGTGTTAGAGCTAAAATTAGCATGTTTAAAGTGATTTTCATGCTTCCAGGGGCTCGGGAAGTTAATTAAATACCATTTGGAGGCATTTAATGTTCGAGCAAAAACGGCTGATTTTCGACAAAAGAGATAACACCCCCCCATTACGTCATGCTTCAGAAATGTGGAAAATGGTCCGTTTTCAAATGTTTTATTTTTGAACGTCAGTTCACATTTGTAGGTGGATCATCAGTGTTAGAGCTAAAATTAGCATGTTTAAAGTGATTTTCATGCTTCCAGGGGCCCAAAACACAAGATTTATGGAATGGTTAAAAGTGCATGAAAATGGCCAATTTACTCACTCTGAGTTCTCAAAAAGGGTTTCTTCACCCCGGGAAGTTAATTAAATACCATTTGGAGGCATTTAATGTTAGAGCAAAAACGGCTGATTTTCGACAAAAGAGATAACACCCCCCCATTACGTCATGCTTCAGAAATGTGGAAAATGGTCCGTTTTCAAATGTTTTATTTTTGAACGTCAGTTCACATTTGTAGGTGGATCATCAGTGTTAGAGCTAAAATTAGCATGTTTAAAGTGATTTTCATGCTTCCAGGGGCCCAAAACACAAGATTTATGGAATGGTTAAAAGTGCATGAAAATGGCCAATTTACTCACTCTGAGTTCTCAAAAAGGGTTTCTTCACCCCGGGAAGTTAATTAAATACCATTTGGAGGCATTTAATGTTAGAGCAAAAACGGCTGATTTTCGACAAAAGAGATAACACCCCCCCATTACGTCATGCTTCAGAAATGTGGAAAATGGTCCGTTTTCAAATGTTTTATTTTTGAACGTCAGTTCACATTTGTAGGTGGATCATCAGTGTTAGAGCTAAAATTAGCATGTTTAAAGTGATTTTCATGCTTCCAGGGGCCCAAAACACAAGATTTATGGAATGGTTAAAAGTGCATGAAAATGGCCAATTTACTCACTCTGAGTTCTCAAAAAGGGTTTCTTCACCCCGGGAAGTTAATTAAATACCATTTGGAGGCATTTAATGTTCGAGCAAAAACGGCTGATTTTCGACAAAAGAGATAACACCCCCCCATTACGTCATGCTTCAGAAATGTGGAAAATGGTCCGTTTTCAAATGTTTTATTTTTGAACGTCAGTTCACATTTGTAGGTGGATCCTCAGTGTTAGAGCTAAAATTAGCATGTTTAAAGTGATTTTCATGCTTCCAGGGGCCCAAAACACAAGATTTATGGAATGGTTAAAAGTGCATGAAAATGGCCAATTTACTCACTCTGAGTTCTCAAAAAGGGTTTCTTCACCCCGGGAAGTTAATTAAATACCATTTGAAGGCATTTAATGTTCGAGCAAAAACGGCTGATTTTCGACAAAAGAGATAACACCCCCCCATTACGTCATGCTTCAGAAATGTGGAAAATGGTCCGTTTTCAAATGTTTTATTTTTGAACGTCAGTTCACATTTGTAGGTGGATCATCAGTGTTAGAGCTAAAATTAGCATGTTTAAAGTGATTTTCATGCTTCCAGGGGCTCGGGAAGTTAATTAAATACCATTTGGAGGCATTTAATGTTCGAGCAAAAACGGCTGATTTTCGACAAAAGAGATAACACCCCCCCATTACGTCATGCTTCAGAAATGTGGAAAATGGTCCGTTTTCAAATGTTTTATTTTTGAACGTCAGTTCACATTTGTAGGTGGATCATCAGTGTTAGAGCTAAAATTAGCATGTTTAAAGTGATTTTCATGCTTCCAGGGGCTCGGGAAGTTAATTAAATACCATTTGGAGGCATTTAATGTTCGAGCAAAAACGGCTGATTTTCGACAAAAGAGATAACACCCCCCCATTACGTCATGCTTCAGAAATGTGGAAAATGGTCCGTTTTCAAATGTTTTATTTTTGAACGTCAGTTCACATTTGTAGGTGGATCATCAGTGTTAGAGCTAAAATTAGCATGTTTAAAGTGATTTTCATGCTTCCAGGGGCCCAAAACACAAGATTTATGGAATGGTTAAAAGTGCATGAAAATGGCCAATTTACTCACTCTGAGTTCTCAAAAAGGGTTTCTTCACCCCGGGAAGTTAATTAAATACCATTTGAAGGCATTTAATGTTCGAGCAAAAACGGCTGATTTTCGACAAAAGAGATAACACCCCCCCATTACGTCATGCTTCAGAAATGTGGAAAATGGTCCGTTTTCAAATGTTTTATTTTTGAACGTCAGTTCACATTTGTAGGTGGATCATCAGTGTTAGAGCTAAAATTAGCATGTTTAAAGTGATTTTCATGCTTCCAGGGGCTCGGGAAGTTAATTAAATACCATTTGGAGGCATTTAATGTTCGAGCAAAAACGGCTGATTTTCGACAAAAGAGATAACACCCCCCCATTACGTCATGCTTCAGAAATGTGGAAAATGGTCCGTTTTCAAATGTTTTATTTTTGAACGTCAGTTCACATTTGTAGGTGGATCATCAGTGTTAGAGCTAAAATTAGCATGTTTAAAGTGATTTTCATGCTTCCAGGGGCCCAAAACACAAGATTTATGGAATGGTTAAAAGTGCATGAAAATGGCCAATTTACTCACTCTGAGTTCTCAAAAAGGGTTTCTTCACCCCGGGAAGTTAATTAAATACCATTTGGAGGCATTTAATGTTAGAGCAAAAACGGCTGATTTTCGACAAAAGAGATAATACCCCCCCATTACGTCATGCTTCAGAAATGTGGAAAATGGTCCGTTTTCAAATGTTTTATTTTTGAACGTCAGTTCACATTTGTAGGTGGATCATCAGTGTTAGAGCTAAAATTAGCATGTTTAAAGTGATTTTCATGCTTCCAGGGGCCCAAAACACAAGATTTATGGAATGGTTAAAAGTGCATGAAAATGGCCAATTTACTCACTCTGAGTTCTCAAAAAGGGTTTCTTCACCCCGGGAAGTTAATTAAATACCATTTGGAGGCATTTAATGTTCGAGCAAAAACGGCTGATTTTCGACAAAAGAGATAACACCCCCCCATTACGTCATGCTTCAGAAATGTGGAAAATGGTCCGTTTTCAAATGTTTTATTTTTGAACGTCAGTTCACATTTGTAGGTGGATCCTCAGTGTTAGAGCTAAAATTAGCATGTTTAAAGTGATTTTCATGCTTCCAGGGGCCCAAAACACAAGATTTATGGAATGGTTAAAAGTGCATGAAAATGGCCAATTTACTCACTCTGAGTTCTCAAAAAGGGTTTCTTCACCCCGGGAAGTTAATTAAATACCATTTGAAGGCATTTAATGTTCGAGCAAAAACGGCTGATTTTCGACAAAAGAGATAACACCCCCCCATTACGTCATGCTTCAGAAATGTGGAAAATGGTCCGTTTTCAAATGTTTTATTTTTGAACGTCAGTTCACATTTGTAGGTGGATCATCAGTGTTAGAGCTAAAATTAGCATGTTTAAAGTGATTTTCATGCTTCCAGGGGCTCGGGAAGTTAATTAAATACCATTTGGAGGCATTTAATGTTCGAGCAAAAACGGCTGATTTTCGACAAAAGAGATAACACCCCCCCATTACGTCATGCTTCAGAAATGTGGAAAATGGTCCGTTTTCAAATGTTTTATTTTTGAACGTCAGTTCACATTTGTAGGTGGATCATCAGTGTTAGAGCTAAAATTAGCATGTTTAAAGTGATTTTCATGCTTCCAGGGGCTCGGGAAGTTAATTAAATACCATTTGGAGGCATTTAATGTTCGAGCAAAAACGGCTGATTTTCGACAAAAGAGATAACACCCCCCCATTACGTCATGCTTCAGAAATGTGGAAAATGGTCCGTTTTCAAATGTTTTATTTTTGAACGTCAGTTCACATTTGTAGGTGGATCATCAGTGTTAGAGCTAAAATTAGCATGTTTAAAGTGATTTTCATGCTTCCAGGGGCCCAAAACACAAGATTTATGGAATGGTTAAAAGTGCATGAAAATGGCCAATTTACTCACTCTGAGTTCTCAAAAAGGGTTTCTTCACCCCGGGAAGTTAATTAAATACCATTTGAAGGCATTTAATGTTCGAGCAAAAACGGCTGATTTTCGACAAAAGAGATAACACCCCCCCATTACGTCATGCTTCAGAAATGTGGAAAATGGTCCGTTTTCAAATGTTTTATTTTTGAACGTCAGTTCACATTTGTAGGTGGATCATCAGTGTTAGAGCTAAAATTAGCATGTTTAAAGTGATTTTCATGCTTCCAGGGGCTCGGGAAGTTAATTAAATACCATTTGGAGGCATTTAATGTTCGAGCAAAAACGGCTGATTTTCGACAAAAGAGATAACACCCCCCCATTACGTCATGCTTCAGAAATGTGGAAAATGGTCCGTTTTCAAATGTTTTATTTTTGAACGTCAGTTCACATTTGTAGGTGGATCATCAGTGTTAGAGCTAAAATTAGCATGTTTAAAGTGATTTTCATGCTTCCAGGGGCTCGGGAAGTTAATTAAATACCATTTGGAGGCATTTAATGTTCGAGCAAAAACGGCTGATTTTCGACAAAAGAGATAACACCCCCCCATTACGTCATGCTTCAGAAATGTGGAAAATGGTCCGTTTTCAAATGTTTTATTTTTGAACGTCAGTTCACATTTGTAGGTGGATCATCAGTGTTAGAGCTAAAATTAGCATGTTTAAAGTGATTTTCATGCTTCCAGGGGCCCAAAACACAAGATTTATGGAATGGTTAAAAGTGCATGAAAATGGCCAATTTACTCACTCTGAGTTCTCAAAAAGGGTTTCTTCACCCCGGGAAGTTAATTAAATACCATTTGGAGGCATTTAATGTTAGAGCAAAAACGGCTGATTTTCGACAAAAGAGATAACACCCCCCCATTACGTCATGCTTCAGAAATGTGGAAAATGGTCCGTTTTCAAATGTTTTATTTTTGAACGTCAGTTCACATTTGTAGGTGGATCATCAGTGTTAGAGCTAAAATTAGCATGTTTAAAGTGATTTTCATGCTTCCAGGGGCCCAAAACACAAGATTTATGGAATGGTTAAAAGTGCATGAAAATGGCCAATTTACTCACTCTGAGTTCTCAAAAAGGGTTTCTTCACCCCGGGAAGTTAATTAAATACCATTTGGAGGCATTTAATGTTCGAGCAAAAACGGCTGATTTTCGACAAAAGAGATAACACCCCCCCATTACGTCATGCTTCAGAAATGTGGAAAATGGTCCGTTTTCAAATGTTTTATTTTTGAACGTCAGTTCACATTTGTAGGTGGATCCTCAGTGTTAGAGCTAAAATTAGCATGTTTAAAGTGATTTTCATGCTTCCAGGGGCCCAAAACACAAGATTTATGGAATGGTTAAAAGTGCATGAAAATGGCCAATTTACTCACTCTGAGTTCTCAAAAAGGGTTTCTTCACCCCGGGAAGTTAATTAAATACCATTTGAAGGCATTTAATGTTCGAGCAAAAACGGCTGATTTTCGACAAAAGAGATAACACCCCCCCATTACGTCATGCTTCAGAAATGTGGAAAATGGTCCGTTTTCAAATGTTTTATTTTTGAACGTCAGTTCACATTTGTAGGTGGATCATCAGTGTTAGAGCTAAAATTAGCATGTTTAAAGTGATTTTCATGCTTCCAGGGGCTCGGGAAGTTAATTAAATACCATTTGGAGGCATTTAATGTTCGAGCAAAAACGGCTGATTTTCGACAAAAGAGATAACACCCCCCCATTACGTCATGCTTCAGAAATGTGGAAAATGGTCCGTTTTCAAATGTTTTATTTTTGAACGTCAGTTCACATTTGTAGGTGGATCATCAGTGTTAGAGCTAAAATTAGCATGTTTAAAGTGATTTTCATGCTTCCAGGGGCCCAAAACACAAGATTTATGGAATGGTTAAAAGTGCATGAAAATGGCCAATTTACTCACTCTGAGTTCTCAAAAAGGGTTTCTTCACCCCGGGAAGTTAATTAAATACCATTTGGAGGCATTTAATGTTAGAGCAAAAACGGCTGATTTTCGACAAAAGAGATAACACCCCCCCATTACGTCATGCTTCAGAAATGTGGAAAATGGTCCGTTTTCAAATGTTTTATTTTTGAACGTCAGTTCACATTTGTAGGTGGATCATCAGTGTTAGAGCTAAAATTAGCATGTTTAAAGTGATTTTCATGCTTCCAGGGGCCCAAAACACAAGATTTATGGAATGGTTAAAAGTGCATGAAAATGGCCAATTTACTCACTCTGAGTTCTCAAAAAGGGTTTCTTCACCCCGGGAAGTTAATTAAATACCATTTGGAGGCATTTAATGTTCGAGCAAAAACGGCTGATTTTCGACAAAAGAGATAACACCCCCCCATTACGTCATGCTTCAGAAATGTGGAAAATGGTCCGTTTTCAAATGTTTTATTTTTGAACGTCAGTTCACATTTGTAGGTGGATCCTCAGTGTTAGAGCTAAAATTAGCATGTTTAAAGTGATTTTCATGCTTCCAGGGGCCCAAAACACAAGATTTATGGAATGGTTAAAAGTGCATGAAAATGGCCAATTTACTCACTCTGAGTTCTCAAAAAGGGTTTCTTCACCCCGGGAAGTTAATTAAATACCATTTGAAGGCATTTAATGTTCGAGCAAAAACGGCTGATTTTCGACAAAAGAGATAACACCCCCCCATTACGTCATGCTTCAGAAATGTGGAAAATGGTCCGTTTTCAAATGTTTTATTTTTGAACGTCAGTTCACATTTGTAGGTGGATCATCAGTGTTAGAGCTAAAATTAGCATGTTTAAAGTGATTTTCATGCTTCCAGGGGCTCGGGAAGTTAATTAAATACCATTTGGAGGCATTTAATGTTCGAGCAAAAACGGCTGATTTTCGACAAAAGAGATAACACCCCCCCATTACGTCATGCTTCAGAAATGTGGAAAATGGTCCGTTTTCAAATGTTTTATTTTTGAACGTCAGTTCACATTTGTAGGTGGATCATCAGTGTTAGAGCTAAAATTAGCATGTTTAAAGTGATTTTCATGCTTCCAGGGGCCCAAAACACAAGATTTATGGAATGGTTAAAAGTGCATGAAAATGGCCAATTTACTCACTCTGAGTTCTCAAAAAGGGTTTCTTCACCCCGGGAAGTTAATTAAATACCATTTGAAGGCATTTAATGTTCGAGCAAAAACGGCTGATTTTCGACAAAAGAGATAACACCCCCCCATTACGTCATGCTTCAGAAATGTGGAAAATGGTCCGTTTTCAAATGTTTTATTTTTGAACGTCAGTTCACATTTGTAGGTGGATCATCAGTGTTAGAGCTAAAATTAGCATGTTTAAAGTGATTTTCATGCTTCCAGGGGCTCGGGAAGTTAATTAAATACCATTTGGAGGCATTTAATGTTAGAGCAAAAAAGGCTGATTTTCGACAAAAGAGATAACACCCCCCCCATTACGTCATGCTTCAGAAATGTGGAAAATGGTCCGTTTTCAAATGTTTTATTTTTGAACGTCAGTTCACATTTGTAGGTGGATCATCAGTGTTAGAGCTAAAATTAGCATGTTTAAAGTGATTTTCATGCTTCCAGGGGCTCGGGAAGTTAATTAAATACCATTTGGAGGCATTTAATGTTCGAGCAAAAACGGCTGATTTTCGACAAAAGAGATAACACCCCCCCATTACGTCATGCTTCAGAAATGTGGAAAATGGTCCGTTTTCAAATGTTTTATTTTTGAACGTCAGTTCACATTTGTAGGTGGATCATCAGTGTTAGAGCTAAAATTAGCATGTTTAAAGTGATTTTCATGCTTCCAGGGGCCCAAAACACAAGATTTATGGAATGGTTAAAAGTGCATGAAAATGGCCAATTTACTCACTCTGAGTTCTCAAAAAGGGTTTCTTCACCCCGGGAAGTTAATTAAATACCATTTGGAGGCATTTAATGTTAGAGCAAAAACGGCTGATTTTCGACAAAAGAGATAACACCCCCCCATTACGTCATGCTTCAGAAATGTGGAAAATGGTCCGTTTTCAAATGTTTTATTTTTGAACGTCAGTTCACATTTGTAGGTGGATCATCAGTGTTAGAGCTAAAATTAGCATGTTTAAAGTGATTTTCATGCTTCCAGGGGCCCAAAACACAAGATTTATGGAATGGTTAAAAGTGCATGAAAATGGCCAATTTACTCACTCTGAGTTCTCAAAAAGGGTTTCTTCACCCCGGGAAGTTAATTAAATACCATTTGGAGGCATTTAATGTTCGAGCAAAAACGGCTGATTTTCGACAAAAGAGATAACACCCCCCCATTACGTCATGCTTCAGAAATGTGGAAAATGGTCCGTTTTCAAATGTTTTATTTTTGAACGTCAGTTCACATTTGTAGGTGGATCCTCAGTGTTAGAGCTAAAATTAGCATGTTTAAAGTGATTTTCATGCTTCCAGGGGCCCAAAACACAAGATTTATGGAATGGTTAAAAGTGCATGAAAATGGCCAATTTACTCACTCTGAGTTCTCAAAAAGGGTTTCTTCACCCCGGGAAGTTAATTAAATACCATTTGAAGGCATTTAATGTTCGAGCAAAAACGGCTGATTTTCGACAAAAGAGATAACACCCCCCCATTACGTCATGCTTCAGAAATGTGGAAAATGGTCCGTTTTCAAATGTTTTATTTTTGAACGTCAGTTCACATTTGTAGGTGGATCATCAGTGTTAGAGCTAAAATTAGCATGTTTAAAGTGATTTTCATGCTTCCAGGGGCTCGGGAAGTTAATTAAATACCATTTGGAGGCATTTAATGTTCGAGCAAAAACGGCTGATTTTCGACAAAAGAGATAACACCCCCCCATTACGTCATGCTTCAGAAATGTGGAAAATGGTCCGTTTTCAAATGTTTTATTTTTGAACGTCAGTTCACATTTGTAGGTGGATCATCAGTGTTAGAGCTAAAATTAGCATGTTTAAAGTGATTTTCATGCTTCCAGGGGCTCGGGAAGTTAATTAAATACCATTTGGAGGCATTTAATGTTCGAGCAAAAACGGCTGATTTTCGACAAAAGAGATAACACCCCCCCATTACGTCATGCTTCAGAAATGTGGAAAATGGTCCGTTTTCAAATGTTTTATTTTTGAACGTCAGTTCACATTTGTAGGTGGATCATCAGTGTTAGAGCTAAAATTAGCATGTTTAAAGTGATTTTCATGCTTCCAGGGGCCCAAAACACAAGATTTATGGAATGGTTAAAAGTGCATGAAAATGGCCAATTTACTCACTCTGAGTTCTCAAAAAGGGTTTCTTCACCCCGGGAAGTTAATTAAATACCATTTGGAGGCATTTAATGTTAGAGCAAAAACGGCTGATTTTCGACAAAAGAGATAACACCCCCCCATTACGTCATGCTTCAGAAATGTGGAAAATGGTCCGTTTTCAAATGTTTTATTTTTGAACGTCAGTTCACATTTGTAGGTGGATCATCAGTGTTAGAGCTAAAATTAGCATGTTTAAAGTGATTTTCATGCTTCCAGGGGCTCGGGAAGTTAATTAAATACCATTTGGAGGCATTTAATGTTCGAGCAAAAACGGCTGATTTTCGACAAAAGAGATAACACCCCCCCATTACGTCATGCTTCAGAAATGTGGAAAATGGTCCGTTTTCAAATGTTTTATTTTTGAACGTCAGTTCACATTTGTAGGTGGATCATCAGTGTTAGAGCTAAAATTAGCATGTTTAAAGTGATTTTCATGCTTCCAGGGGCCCAAAACACAAGATTTATGGAATGGTTAAAAGTGCATGAAAATGGCCAATTTACTCACTCTGAGTTCTCAAAAAGGGTTTCTTCACCCCGGGAAGTTAATTAAATACCATTTGGAGGCATTTAATGTTAGAGCAAAAACGGCTGATTTTCGACAAAAGAGATAACACCCCCCCATTACGTCATGCTTCAGAAATGTGGAAAATGGTCCGTTTTCAAATGTTTTATTTTTGAACGTCAGTTCACATTTGTAGGTGGATCATCAGTGTTAGAGCTAAAATTAGCATGTTTAAAGTGATTTTCATGCTTCCAGGGGCCCAAAACACAAGATTTATGGAATGGTTAAAAGTGCATGAAAATGGCCAATTTACTCACTCTGAGTTCTCAAAAAGGGTTTCTTCACCCCGGTAAGTTAATTAAATACCATTTGGAGGCATTTAATGTTAGAGCAAAAACGGCTGATTTTCGACAAAAGAGATAACACCCCCCCATTACGTCATGCTTCAGAAATGTGGAAAATGGTCCGTTTTCAAATGTTTTATTTTTGAACGTCAGTTCACATTTGTAGGTGGATCATCAGTGTTAGAGCTAAAATTAGCATGTTTAAAGTGATTTTCATGCTTCCAGGGGCTCGGGAAGTTAATTAAATACCATTTGGAGGCATTTAATGTTCGAGCAAAAACGGCTGATTTTCGACAAAAGAGATAACACCCCCCCATTACGTCATGCTTCAGAAATGTGGAAAATGGTCCGTTTTCAAATGTTTTATTTTTGAACGTCAGTTCACATTTGTAGGTGGATCATCAGTGTTAGAGCTAAAATTAGCATGTTTAAAGTGATTTTCATGCTTCCAGGGGCCCAAAACACAAGATTTATGGAATGGTTAAAAGTGCATGAAAATGGCCAATTTACTCACTCTGAGTTCTCAAAAAGGGTTTCTTCACCCCGGGAAGTTAATTAAATACCATTTGGAGGCATTTAATGTTAGAGCAAAAACGGCTGATTTTCGACAAAAGAGATAACACCCCCCCATTACGTCATGCTTCAGAAATGTGGAAAATGGTCCGTTTTCAAATGTTTTATTTTTGAACGTCAGTTCACATTTGTAGGTGGATCATCAGTGTTAGAGCTAAAATTAGCATGTTTAAAGTGATTTTCATGCTTCCAGGGGCCCAAAACACAAGATTTATGGAATGGTTAAAAGTGCATGAAAATGGCCAATTTACTCACTCTGAGTTCTCAAAAAGGGTTTCTTCACCCCGGGAAGTTAATTAAATACCATTTGGAGGCATTTAATGTTCGAGCAAAAACGGCTGATTTTCGACAAAAGAGATAACACCCCCCCATTACGTCATGCTTCAGAAATGTGGAAAATGGTCCGTTTTCAAATGTTTTATTTTTGAACGTCAGTTCACATTTGTAGGTGGATCCTCAGTGTTAGAGCTAAAATTAGCATGTTTAAAGTGATTTTCATGCTTCCAGGGGCCCAAAACACAAGATTTATGGAATGGTTAAAAGTGCATGAAAATGGCCAATTTACTCACTCTGAGTTCTCAAAAAGGGTTTCTTCACCCCGGGAAGTTAATTAAATACCATTTGAAGGCATTTAATGTTCGAGCAAAAACGGCTGATTTTCGACAAAAGAGATAACACCCCCCCATTACGTCATGCTTCAGAAATGTGGAAAATGGTCCGTTTTCAAATGTTTTATTTTTGAACGTCAGTTCACATTTGTAGGTGGATCATCAGTGTTAGAGCTAAAATTAGCATGTTTAAAGTGATTTTCATGCTTCCAGGGGCTCGGGAAGTTAATTAAATACCATTTGGAGGCATTTAATGTTCGAGCAAAAACGGCTGATTTTCGACAAAAGAGATAACACCCCCCCATTACGTCATGCTTCAGAAATGTGGAAAATGGTCCGTTTTCAAATGTTTTATTTTTGAACGTCAGTTCACATTTGTAGGTGGATCATCAGTGTTAGAGCTAAAATTAGCATGTTTAAAGTGATTTTCATGCTTCCAGGGGCTCGGGAAGTTAATTAAATACCATTTGGAGGCATTTAATGTTCGAGCAAAAACGGCTGATTTTCGACAAAAGAGATAACACCCCCCCATTACGTCATGCTTCAGAAATGTGGAAAATGGTCCGTTTTCAAATGTTTTATTTTTGAACGTCAGTTCACATTTGTAGGTGGATCATCAGTGTTAGAGCTAAAATTAGCATGTTTAAAGTGATTTTCATGCTTCCAGGGGCCCAAAACACAAGATTTATGGAATGGTTAAAAGTGCATGAAAATGGCCAATTTACTCACTCTGAGTTCTCAAAAAGGGTTTCTTCACCCCGGGAAGTTAATTAAATACCATTTGGAGGCATTTAATGTTAGAGCAAAAACGGCTGATTTTCGACAAAAGAGATAACACCCCCCCATTACGTCATGCTTCAGAAATGTGGAAAATGGTCCGTTTTCAAATGTTTTATTTTTGAACGTCAGTTCACATTTGTAGGTGGATCATCAGTGTTAGAGCTAAAATTAGCATGTTTAAAGTGATTTTCATGCTTCCAGGGGCTCGGGAAGTTAATTAAATACCATTTGGAGGCATTTAATGTTCGAGCAAAAACGGCTGATTTTCGACAAAAGAGATAACACCCCCCCATTACGTCATGCTTCAGAAATGTGGAAAATGGTCCGTTTTCAAATGTTTTATTTTTGAACGTCAGTTCACATTTGTAGGTGGATCATCAGTGTTAGAGCTAAAATTAGCATGTTTAAAGTGATTTTCATGCTTCCAGGGGCCCAAAACACAAGATTTATGGAATGGTTAAAAGTGCATGAAAATGGCCAATTTACTCACTCTGAGTTCTCAAAAAGGGTTTCTTCACCCCGGGAAGTTAATTAAATACCATTTGGAGGCATTTAATGTTAGAGCAAAAACGGCTGATTTTCGACAAAAGAGATAACACCCCCCCATTACGTCATGCTTCAGAAATGTGGAAAATGGTCCGTTTTCAAATGTTTTATTTTTGAACGTCAGTTCACATTTGTAGGTGGATCATCAGTGTTAGAGCTAAAATTAGCATGTTTAAAGTGATTTTCATGCTTCCAGGGGCCCAAAACACAAGATTTATGGAATGGTTAAAAGTGCATGAAAATGGCCAATTTACTCACTCTGAGTTCTCAAAAAGGGTTTCTTCACCCCGGGAAGTTAATTAAATACCATTTGGAGGCATTTAATGTTCGAGCAAAAACGGCTGATTTTCGACAAAAGAGATAACACCCCCCCATTACGTCATGCTTCAGAAATGTGGAAAATGGTCCGTTTTCAAATGTTTTATTTTTGAACGTCAGTTCACATTTGTAGGTGGATCCTCAGTGTTAGAGCTAAAATTAGCATGTTTAAAGTGATTTTCATGCTTCCAGGGGCCCAAAACACAAGATTTATGGAATGGTTAAAAGTGCATGAAAATGGCCAATTTACTCACTCTGAGTTCTCAAAAAGGGTTTCTTCACCCCGGGAAGTTAATTAAATACCATTTGAAGGCATTTAATGTTCGAGCAAAAACGGCTGATTTTCGACAAAAGAGATAACACCCCCCCATTACGTCATGCTTCAGAAATGTGGAAAATGGTCCGTTTTCAAATGTTTTATTTTTGAACGTCAGTTCACATTTGTAGGTGGATCATCAGTGTTAGAGCTAAAATTAGCATGTTTAAAGTGATTTTCATGCTTCCAGGGGCTCGGGAAGTTAATTAAATACCATTTGGAGGCATTTAATGTTCGAGCAAAAACGGCTGATTTTCGACAAAAGAGATAACACCCCCCCATTACGTCATGCTTCAGAAATGTGGAAAATGGTCCGTTTTCAAATGTTTTATTTTTGAACGTCAGTTCACATTTGTAGGTGGATCATCAGTGTTAGAGCTAAAATTAGCATGTTTAAAGTGATTTTCATGCTTCCAGGGGCTCGGGAAGTTAATTAAATACCATTTGGAGGCATTTAATGTTCGAGCAAAAACGGCTGATTTTCGACAAAAGAGATAACACCCCCCCATTACGTCATGCTTCAGAAATGTGGAAAATGGTCCGTTTTCAAATGTTTTATTTTTGAACGTCAGTTCACATTTGTAGGTGGATCATCAGTGTTAGAGCTAAAATTAGCATGTTTAAAGTGATTTTCATGCTTCCAGGGGCCCAAAACACAAGATTTATGGAATGGTTAAAAGTGCATGAAAATGGCCAATTTACTCACTCTGAGTTCTCAAAAAGGGTTTCTTCACCCCGGGAAGTTAATTAAATACCATTTGGAGGCATTTAATGTTAGAGCAAAAACGGCTGATTTTCGACAAAAGAGATAACACCCCCCCATTACGTCATGCTTCAGAAATGTGGAAAATGGTCCGTTTTCAAATGTTTTATTTTTGAACGTCAGTTCACATTTGTAGGTGGATCATCAGTGTTAGAGCTAAAATTAGCATGTTTAAAGTGATTTTCATGCTTCCAGGGGCCCAAAACACAAGATTTATGGAATGGTTAAAAGTGCATGAAAATGGCCAATTTACTCACTCTGAGTTCTCAAAAAGGGTTTCTTCACCCCGGGAAGTTAATTAAATACCATTTGGAGGCATTTAATGTTCGAGCAAAAACGGCTGATTTTCGACAAAAGAGATAACACCCCCCCATTACGTCATGCTTCAGAAATGTGGAAAATGGTCCGTTTTCAAATGTTTTATTTTTGAACGTCAGTTCACATTTGTAGGTGGATCCTCAGTGTTAGAGCTAAAATTAGCATGTTTAAAGTGATTTTCATGCTTCCAGGGGCCCAAAACACAAGATTTATGGAATGGTTAAAAGTGCATGAAAATGGCCAATTTACTCACTCTGAGTTCTCAAAAAGGGTTTCTTCACCCCGGGAAGTTAATTAAATACCATTTGAAGGCATTTAATGTTCGAGCAAAAACGGCTGATTTTCGACAAAAGAGATAACACCCCCCCATTACGTCATGCTTCAGAAATGTGGAAAATGGTCCGTTTTCAAATGTTTTATTTTTGAACGTCAGTTCACATTTGTAGGTGGATCATCAGTGTTAGAGCTAAAATTAGCATGTTTAAAGTGATTTTCATGCTTCCAGGGGCTCGGGAAGTTAATTAAATACCATTTGGAGGCATTTAATGTTCGAGCAAAAACGGCTGATTTTCGACAAAAGAGATAACACCCCCCCATTACGTCATGCTTCAGAAATGTGGAAAATGGTCCGTTTTCAAATGTTTTATTTTTGAACGTCAGTTCACATTTGTAGGTGGATCATCAGTGTTAGAGCTAAAATTAGCATGTTTAAAGTGATTTTCATGCTTCCAGGGGCCCAAAACACAAGATTTATGGAATGGTTAAAAGTGCATGAAAATGGCCAATTTACTCACTCTGAGTTCTCAAAAAGGGTTTCTTCACCCCGGGAAGTTAATTAAATACCATTTGGAGGCATTTAATGTTAGAGCAAAAACGGCTGATTTTCGACAAAAGAGATAACACCCCCCCATTACGTCATGCTTCAGAAATGTGGAAAATGGTCCGTTTTCAAATGTTTTATTTTTGAACGTCAGTTCACATTTGTAGGTGGATCATCAGTGTTAGAGCTAAAATTAGCATGTTTAAAGTGATTTTCATGCTTCCAGGGGCCCAAAACACAAGATTTATGGAATGGTTAAAAGTGCATGAAAATGGCCAATTTACTCACTCTGAGTTCTCAAAAAGGGTTTCTTCACCCCGGGAAGTTAATTAAATACCATTTGGAGGCATTTAATGTTCGAGCAAAAACGGCTGATTTTCGACAAAAGAGATAACACCCCCCCATTACGTCATGCTTCAGAAATGTGGAAAATGGTCCGTTTTCAAATGTTTTATTTTTGAACGTCAGTTCACATTTGTAGGTGGATCCTCAGTGTTAGAGCTAAAATTAGCATGTTTAAAGTGATTTTCATGCTTCCAGTGGCCCAAAACACAAGATTTATGGAATGGTTAAAAGTGCATGAAAATGGCCAATTTACTCACTCTGAGTTCTCAAAAAGGGTTTCTTCACCCCGGGAAGTTAATTAAATACCATTTGAAGGCATTTAATGTTCGAGCAAAAACGGCTGATTTTCGACAAAAGAGATAACACCCCCCCATTACGTCATGCTTCAGAAATGTGGAAAATGGTCCGTTTTCAAATGTTTTATTTTTGAACGTCAGTTCACATTTGTAGGTGGATCATCAGTGTTAGAGCTAAAATTAGCATGTTTAAAGTGATTTTCATGCTTCCAGGGGCTCGGGAAGTTAATTAAATACCATTTGGAGGCATTTAATGTTCGAGCAAAAACGGCTGATTTTCGACAAAAGAGATAACACCCCCCCATTACGTCATGCTTCAGAAATGTGGAAAATGGTCCGTTTTCAAATGTTTTATTTTTGAACGTCAGTTCACATTTGTAGGTGGATCATCAGTGTTAGAGCTAAAATTAGCATGTTTAAAGTGATTTTCATGCTTCCAGGGGCCCAAAACACAAGATTTATGGAATGGTTAAAAGTGCATGAAAATGGCCAATTTACTCACTCTGAGTTCTCAAAAAGGGTTTCTTCACCCCGGGAAGTTAATTAAATACCATTTGGAGGCATTTAATGTTAGAGCAAAAACGGCTGATTTTCGACAAAAGAGATAACACCCCCCATTACGTCATGCTTCAGAAATGTGGAAAATGGTCCGTTTTCAAATGTTTTATTTTTGAACGTCAGTTCACATTTGTAGGTGGATCATCAGTGTTAGAGCTAAAATTAGCATGTTTAAAGTGATTTTCATGCTTCCAGGGGCCCAAAACACAAGATTTATGGAATGGTTAAAAGTGCATGAAAATGGCCAATTTACTCACTCTGAGTTCTCAAAAAGGGTTTCTTCACCCCGGGAAGTTAATTAAATACCATTTGGAGGCATTTAATGTTAGAGCAAAAACGGCTGATTTTCGACAAAAGAGATAACACCCCCCCATTACGTCATGCTTCAGAAATGTGGAAAATGGTCCGTTTTCAAATGTTTTATTTTTGAACGTCAGTTCACATTTGTAGGTGGATCATCAGTGTTAGAGCTAAAATTAGCATGTTTAAAGTGATTTTCATGCTTCCAGGGGCCCAAAACACAAGATTTATGGAATGGTTAAAAGTGCATGAAAATGGCCAATTTACTCACTCTGAGTTCTCAAAAAGGGTTTCTTCACCCCGGGAAGTTAATTAAATACCATTTGGAGGCATTTAATGTTCGAGCAAAAACGGCTGATTTTCGACAAAAGAGATAACACCCCCCCATTACGTCATGCTTCAGAAATGTGGAAAATGGTCCGTTTTCAAATGTTTTATTTTTGAACGTCAGTTCACATTTGTAGGTGGATCCTCAGTGTTAGAGCTAAAATTAGCATGTTTAAAGTGATTTTCATGCTTCCAGGGGCCCAAAACACAAGATTTATGGAATGGTTAAAAGTGCATGAAAATGGCCAATTTACTCACTCTGAGTTCTCAAAAAGGGTTTCTTCACCCCGGGAAGTTAATTAAATACCATTTGAAGGCATTTAATGTTCGAGCAAAAACGGCTGATTTTCGACAAAAGAGATAACACCCCCCCATTACGTCATGCTTCAGAAATGTGGAAAATGGTCCGTTTTCAAATGTTTTATTTTTGAACGTCAGTTCACATTTGTAGGTGGATCATCAGTGTTAGAGCTAAAATTAGCATGTTTAAAGTGATTTTCATGCTTCCAGGGGCTCGGGAAGTTAATTAAATACCATTTGGAGGCATTTAATGTTCGAGCAAAAACGGCTGATTTTCGACAAAAGAGATAACACCCCCCCATTACGTCATGCTTCAGAAATGTGGAAAATGGTCCGTTTTCAAATGTTTTATTTTTGAACGTCAGTTCACATTTGTAGGTGGATCATCAGTGTTAGAGCTAAAATTAGCATGTTTAAAGTGATTTTCATGCTTCCAGGGGCTCGGGAAGTTAATTAAATACCATTTGGAGGCATTTAATGTTCGAGCAAAAACGGCTGATTTTCGACAAAAGAGATAACACCCCCCCATTACGTCATGCTTCAGAAATGTGGAAAATGGTCCGTTTTCAAATGTTTTATTTTTGAACGTCAGTTCACATTTGTAGGTGGATCATCAGTGTTAGAGCTAAAATTAGCATGTTTAAAGTGATTTTCATGCTTCCAGGGGCTCGGGAAGTTAATTAAATACCATTTGGAGGCATTTAATGTTCGAGCAAAAACGGCTGATTTTCGACAAAAGAGATAACACCCCCCCATTACGTCATGCTTCAGAAATGTGGAAAATGGTCCGTTTTCAAATGTTTTATTTTTGAACGTCAGTTCACATTTGTAGGTGGATCATCAGTGTTAGAGCTAAAATTAGCATGTTTAAAGTGATTTTCATGCTTCCAGGGGCTCGGGAAGTTAATTAAATACCATTTGGAGGCATTTAATGTTCGAGCAAAAACGGCTGATTTTCGACAAAAGAGATAACACCCCCCCATTACGTCATGCTTCAGAAATGTGGAAAATGGTCCGTTTTCAAATGTTTTATTTTTGAACGTCAGTTCACATTTGTAGGTGGATCATCAGTGTTAGAGCTAAAATTAGCATGTTTAAAGTGATTTTCATGCTTCCAGGGGCCCAAAACACAAGATTTATGGAATGGTTAAAAGTGCATGAAAATGGCCAATTTACTCACTCTGAGTTCTCAAAAAGGGTTTCTTCACCCCGGGAAGTTAATTAAATACCATTTGGAGGCATTTAATGTTAGAGCAAAAACGGCTGATTTTCGACAAAAGAGATAACACCCCCCCATTACGTCATGCTTCAGAAATGTGGAAAATGGTCCGTTTTCAAATGTTTTATTTTTGAACGTCAGTTCACATTTGTAGGTGGATCATCAGTGTTAGAGCTAAAATTAGCATGTTTAAAGTGATTTTCATGCTTCCAGGGGCCCAAAACACAAGATTTATGGAATGGTTAAAAGTGCATGAAAATGGCCAATTTACTCACTCTGAGTTCTCAAAAAGGGTTTCTTCACCCCGGGAAGTTAATTAAATACCATTTGGAGGCATTTAATGTTCGAGCAAAAACGGCTGATTTTCGACAAAAGAGATAACACCCCCCCATTACGTCATGCTTCAGAAATGTGGAAAATGGTCCGTTTTCAAATGTTTTATTTTTGAACGTCAGTTCACATTTGTAGGTGGATCCTCAGTGTTAGAGCTAAAATTAGCATGTTTAAAGTGATTTTCATGCTTCCAGGGGCCCAAAACACAAGATTTATGGAATGGTTAAAAGTGCATGAAAATGGCCAATTTACTCACTCTGAGTTCTCAAAAAGGGTTTCTTCACCCCGGGAAGTTAATTAAATACCATTTGAAGGCATTTAATGTTCGAGCAAAAACGGCTGATTTTCGACAAAAGAGATAACACCCCCCCATTACGTCATGCTTCAGAAATGTGGAAAATGGTCCGTTTTCAAATGTTTTATTTTTGAACGTCAGTTCACATTTGTAGGTGGATCATCAGTGTTAGAGCTAAAATTAGCATGTTTAAAGTGATTTTCATGCTTCCAGGGGCTCGGGAAGTTAATTAAATACCATTTGGAGGCATTTAATGTTCGAGCAAAAACGGCTGATTTTCGACAAAAGAGATAACACCCCCCCATTACGTCATGCTTCAGAAATGTGGAAAATGGTCCGTTTTCAAATGTTTTATTTTTGAACGTCAGTTCACATTTGTAGGTGGATCATCAGTGTTAGAGCTAAAATTAGCATGTTTAAAGTGATTTTCATGCTTCCAGGGGCCCAAAACACAAGATTTATGGAATGGTTAAAAGTGCATGAAAATGGCCAATTTACTCACTCTGAGTTCTCAAAAAGGGTTTCTTCACCCCGGGAAGTTAATTAAATACCATTTGGAGGCATTTAATGTTAGAGCAAAAACGGCTGATTTTCGACAAAAGAGATAACACCCCCCCATTACGTCATGCTTCAGAAATGTGGAAAATGGTCCGTTTTCAAATGTTTTATTTTTGAACGTCAGTTCACATTTGTAGGTGGATCATCAGTGTTAGAGCTAAAATTAGCATGTTTAAAGTGATTTTCATGCTTCCAGGGGCCCAAAACACAAGATTTATGGAATGGTTAAAAGTGCATGAAAATGGCCAATTTACTCACTCTGAGTTCTCAAAAAGGGTTTCTTCACCCCGGGAAGTTAATTAAATACCATTTGGAGGCATTTAATGTTCGAGCAAAAACGGCTGATTTTCGACAAAAGAGATAACACCCCCCCATTACGTCATGCTTCAGAAATGTGGAAAATGGTCCGTTTTCAAATGTTTTATTTTTGAACGTCAGTTCACATTTGTAGGTGGATCCTCAGTGTTAGAGCTAAAATTAGCATGTTTAAAGTGATTTTCATGCTTCCAGGGGCCCAAAACACAAGATTTATGGAATGGTTAAAAGTGCATGAAAATGGCCAATTTACTCACTCTGAGTTCTCAAAAAGGGTTTCTTCACCCCGGGAAGTTAATTAAATACCATTTGAAGGCATTTAATGTTCGAGCAAAAACGGCTGATTTTCGACAAAAGAGATAACACCCCCCCATTACGTCATGCTTCAGAAATGTGGAAAATGGTCCGTTTTCAAATGTTTTATTTTTGAACGTCAGTTCACATTTGTAGGTGGATCATCAGTGTTAGAGCTAAAATTAGCATGTTTAAAGTGATTTTCATGCTTCCAGGGGCTCGGGAAGTTAATTAAATACCATTTGGAGGCATTTAATGTTCGAGCAAAAACGGCTGATTTTCGACAAAAGAGATAACACCCCCCCATTACGTCATGCTTCAGAAATGTGGAAAATGGTCCGTTTTCAAATGTTTTATTTTTGAACGTCAGTTCACATTTGTAGGTGGATCATCAGTGTTAGAGCTAAAATTAGCATGTTTAAAGTGATTTTCATGCTTCCAGGGGCCCAAAACACAAGATTTATGGAATGGTTAAAAGTGCATGAAAATGGCCAATTTACTCACTCTGAGTTCTCAAAAAGGGTTTCTTCACCCCGGGAAGTTAATTAAATACCATTTGGAGGCATTTAATGTTAGAGCAAAAACGGCTGATTTTCGACAAAAGAGATAACACCCCCCCATTACGTCATGCTTCAGAAATGTAGAAAATGGTCCGTTTTCAAATGTTTTATTTTTGAACGTCAGTTCACATTTGTAGGTGGATCATCAGTGTTAGAGCTAAAATTAGCATGTTTAAAGTGATTTTCATGCTTCCAGGGGCCCAAAACACAAGATTTATGGAATGGTTAAAAGTGCATGAAAATGGCCAATTTACTCACTCTGAGTTCTCAAAAAGGGTTTCTTCACCCCGGGAAGTTAATTAAATACCATTTGGAGGCATTTAATGTTCGAGCAAAAACGGCTGATTTTCGACAAAAGAGATAACACCCCCCCATTACGTCATGCTTCAGAAATGTGGAAAATGGTCCGTTTTCAAATGTTTTATTTTTGAACGTCAGTTCACATTTGTAGGTGGATCCTCAGTGTTAGAGCTAAAATTAGCATGTTTAAAGTGATTTTCATGCTTCCAGGGGCCCAAAACACAAGATTTATGGAATGGTTAAAAGTGCATGAAAATGGCCAATTTACTCACTCTGAGTTCTCAAAAAGGGTTTCTTCACCCCGGGAAGTTAATTAAATACCATTTGAAGGCATTTAATGTTCGAGCAAAAACGGCTGATTTTCGACAAAAGAGATAACACCCCCCCATTACGTCATGCTTCAGAAATGTGGAAAATGGTCCGTTTTCAAATGTTTTATTTTTGAACGTCAGTTCACATTTGTAGGTGGATCATCAGTGTTAGAGCTAAAATTAGCATGTTTAAAGTGATTTTCATGCTTCCAGGGGCTCGGGAAGTTAATTAAATACCATTTGGAGGCATTTAATGTTCGAGCAAAAACGGCTGATTTTCGACAAAAGAGATAACACCCCCCCATTACGTCATGCTTCAGAAATGTGGAAAATGGTCCGTTTTCAAATGTTTTATTTTTGAACGTCAGTTCACATTTGTAGGTGGATCATCAGTGTTAGAGCTAAAATTAGCATGTTTAAAGTGATTTTCATGCTTCCAGGGGCTCGGGAAGTTAATTAAATACCATTTGGAGGCATTTAATGTTCGAGCAAAAACGGCTGATTTTCGACAAAAGAGATAACACCCCCCCATTACGTCATGCTTCAGAAATGTGGAAAATGGTCCGTTTTCAAATGTTTTATTTTTGAACGTCAGTTCACATTTGTAGGTGGATCATCAGTGTTAGAGCTAAAATTAGCATGTTTAAAGTGATTTTCATGCTTCCAGGGGCCCAAAACACAAGATTTATGGAATGGTTAAAAGTGCATGAAAATGGCCAATTTACTCACTCTGAGTTCTCAAAAAGGGTTTCTTCACCCCGGGAAGTTAATTAAATACCATTTGGAGGCATTTAATGTTAGAGCAAAAACGGCTGATTTTCGACAAAAGAGATAACACCCCCCCATTACGTCATGCTTCAGAAATGTGGAAAATGGTCCGTTTTCAAATGTTTTATTTTTGAACGTCAGTTCACATTTGTAGGTGGATCATCAGTGTTAGAGCTAAAATTAGCATGTTTAAAGTGATTTTCATGCTTCCAGGGGCCCAAAACACAAGATTTATGGAATGGTTAAAAGTGCATGAAAATGGCCAATTTACTCACTCTGAGTTCTCAAAAAGGGTTTCTTCACCCCGGGAAGTTAATTAAATACCATTTGGAGGCATTTAATGTTCGAGCAAAAACGGCTGATTTTCGACAAAAGAGATAACACCCCCCCATTACGTCATGCTTCAGAAATGTGGAAAATGGTCCGTTTTCAAATGTTTTATTTTTGAACGTCAGTTCACATTTGTAGGTGGATCCTCAGTGTTAGAGCTAAAATTAGCATGTTTAAAGTGATTTTCATGCTTCCAGGGGCCCAAAACACAAGATTTATGGAATGGTTAAAAGTGCATGAAAATGGCCAATTTACTCACTCTGAGTTCTCAAAAAGGGTTTCTTCACCCCGGGAAGTTAATTAAATACCATTTGAAGGCATTTAATGTTCGAGCAAAAACGGCTGATTTTCGACAAAAGAGATAACACCCCCCCATTACGTCATGCTTCAGAAATGTGGAAAATGGTCCGTTTTCAAATGTTTTATTTTTGAACGTCAGTTCACATTTGTAGGTGGATCATCAGTGTTAGAGCTAAAATTAGCATGTTTAAAGTGATTTTCATGCTTCCAGGGGCTCGGGAAGTTAATTAAATACCATTTGGAGGCATTTAATGTTCGAGCAAAAACGGCTGATTTTCGACAAAAGAGATAACACCCCCCCATTACGTCATGCTTCAGAAATGTGGAAAATGGTCCGTTTTCAAATGTTTTATTTTTGAACGTCAGTTCACATTTGTAGGTGGATCATCAGTGTTAGAGCTAAAATTAGCATGTTTAAAGTGATTTTCATGCTTCCAGGGGCCCAAAACACAAGATTTATGGAATGGTTAAAAGTGCATGAAAATGGCCAATTTACTCACTCTGAGTTCTCAAAAAGGGTTTCTTCACCCCGGGAAGTTAATTAAATACCATTTGGAGGCATTTAATGTTAGAGCAAAAACGGCTGATTTTCGACAAAAGAGATAACACCCCCCCATTACGTCATGCTTCAGAAATGTGGAAAATGGTCCGTTTTCAAATGTTTTATTTTTGAACGTCAGTTCACATTTGTAGGTGGATCATCAGTGTTAGAGCTAAAATTAGCATGTTTAAAGTGATTTTCATGCTTCCAGGGGCCCAAAACACAAGATTTATGGAATGGTTAAAAGTGCATGAAAATGGCCAATTTACTCACTCTGAGTTCTCAAAAAGGGTTTCTTCACCCCGGGAAGTTAATTAAATACCATTTGGAGGCATTTAATGTTCGAGCAAAAACGGCTGATTTTCGACAAAAGAGATAACACCCCCCCATTACGTCATGCTTCAGAAATGTGGAAAATGGTCCGTTTTCAAATGTTTTATTTTTGAACGTCAGTTCACATTTGTAGGTGGATCCTCAGTGTTAGAGCTAAAATTAGCATGTTTAAAGTGATTTTCATGCTTCCAGGGGCCCAAAACACAAGATTTATGGAATGGTTAAAAGTGCATGAAAATGGCCAATTTACTCACTCTGAGTTCTCAAAAAGGGTTTCTTCACCCCGGGAAGTTAATTAAATACCATTTGAAGGCATTTAATGTTCGAGCAAAAACGGCTGATTTTCGACAAAAGAGATAACACCCCCCCATTACGTCATGCTTCAGAAATGTGGAAAATGGTCCGTTTTCAAATGTTTTATTTTTGAACGTCAGTTCACATTTGTAGGTGGATCATCAGTGTTAGAGCTAAAATTAGCATGTTTAAAGTGATTTTCATGCTTCCAGGGGCTCGGGAAGTTAATTAAATACCATTTGGAGGCATTTAATGTTCGAGCAAAAACGGCTGATTTTCGACAAAAGAGATAACACCCCCCCATTACGTCATGCTTCAGAAATGTGGAAAATGGTCCGTTTTCAAATGTTTTATTTTTGAACGTCAGTTCACATTTGTAGGTGGATCATCAGTGTTAGAGCTAAAATTAGCATGTTTAAAGTGATTTTCATGCTTCCAGGGGCCCAAAACACAAGATTTATGGAATGGTTAAAAGTGCATGAAAATGGCCAATTTACTCACTCTGAGTTCTCAAAAAGGGTTTCTTCACCCCGGGAAGTTAATTAAATACCATTTGGAGGCATTTAATGTTAGAGCAAAAACGGCTGATTTTCGACAAAAGAGATAACACCCCCCCATTACGTCATGCTTCAGAAATGTAGAAAATGGTCCGTTTTCAAATGTTTTATTTTTGAACGTCAGTTCACATTTGTAGGTGGATCATCAGTGTTAGAGCTAAAATTAGCATGTTTAAAGTGATTTTCATGCTTCCAGGGGCCCAAAACACAAGATTTATGGAATGGTTAAAAGTGCATGAAAATGGCCAATTTACTCACTCTGAGTTCTCAAAAAGGGTTTCTTCACCCCGGGAAGTTAATTAAATACCATTTGGAGGCATTTAATGTTCGAGCAAAAACGGCTGATTTTCGACAAAAGAGATAACACCCCCCCATTACGTCATGCTTCAGAAATGTGGAAAATGGTCCGTTTTCAAATGTTTTATTTTTGAACGTCAGTTCACATTTGTAGGTGGATCCTCAGTGTTAGAGCTAAAATTAGCATGTTTAAAGTGATTTTCATGCTTCCAGGGGCCCAAAACACAAGATTTATGGAATGGTTAAAAGTGCATGAAAATGGCCAATTTACTCACTCTGAGTTCTCAAAAAGGGTTTCTTCACCCCGGGAAGTTAATTAAATACCATTTGAAGGCATTTAATGTTCGAGCAAAAACGGCTGATTTTCGACAAAAGAGATAACACCCCCCCATTACGTCATGCTTCAGAAATGTGGAAAATGGTCCGTTTTCAAATGTTTTATTTTTGAACGTCAGTTCACATTTGTAGGTGGATCATCAGTGTTAGAGCTAAAATTAGCATGTTTAAAGTGATTTTCATGCTTCCAGGGGCTCGGGAAGTTAATTAAATACCATTTGGAGGCATTTAATGTTCGAGCAAAAACGGCTGATTTTCGACAAAAGAGATAACACCCCCCCATTACGTCATGCTTCAGAAATGTGGAAAATGGTCCGTTTTCAAATGTTTTATTTTTGAACGTCAGTTCACATTTGTAGGTGGATCATCAGTGTTAGAGCTAAAATTAGCATGTTTAAAGTGATTTTCATGCTTCCAGGGGCTCGGGAAGTTAATTAAATACCATTTGGAGGCATTTAATGTTCGAGCAAAAACGGCTGATTTTCGACAAAAGAGATAACACCCCCCCATTACGTCATGCTTCAGAAATGTGGAAAATGGTCCGTTTTCAAATGTTTTATTTTTGAACGTCAGTTCACATTTGTAGGTGGATCATCAGTGTTAGAGCTAAAATTAGCATGTTTAAAGTGATTTTCATGCTTCCAGGGGCCCAAAACACAAGATTTATGGAATGGTTAAAAGTGCATGAAAATGGCCAATTTACTCACTCTGAGTTCTCAAAAAGGGTTTCTTCACCCCGGGAAGTTAATTAAATACCATTTGGAGGCATTTAATGTTAGAGCAAAAACGGCTGATTTTCGACAAAAGAGATAACACCCCCCCATTACGTCATGCTTCAGAAATGTGGAAAATGGTCCGTTTTCAAATGTTTTATTTTTGAACGTCAGTTCACATTTGTAGGTGGATCATCAGTGTTAGAGCTAAAATTAGCATGTTTAAAGTGATTTTCATGCTTCCAGGGGCCCAAAACACAAGATTTATGGAATGGTTAAAAGTGCATGAAAATGGCCAATTTACTCACTCTGAGTTCTCAAAAAGGGTTTCTTCACCCCGGGAAGTTAATTAAATACCATTTGGAGGCATTTAATGTTCGAGCAAAAACGGCTGATTTTCGACAAAAGAGATAACACCCCCCCATTACGTCATGCTTCAGAAATGTGGAAAATGGTCCGTTTTCAAATGTTTTATTTTTGAACGTCAGTTCACATTTGTAGGTGGATCCTCAGTGTTAGAGCTAAAATTAGCATGTTTAAAGTGATTTTCATGCTTCCAGGGGCCCAAAACACAAGATTTATGGAATGGTTAAAAGTGCATGAAAATGGCCAATTTACTCACTCTGAGTTCTCAAAAAGGGTTTCTTCACCCCGGGAAGTTAATTAAATACCATTTGAAGGCATTTAATGTTCGAGCAAAAACGGCTGATTTTCGACAAAAGAGATAACACCCCCCCATTACGTCATGCTTCAGAAATGTGGAAAATGGTCCGTTTTCAAATGTTTTATTTTTGAACGTCAGTTCACATTTGTAGGTGGATCATCAGTGTTAGAGCTAAAATTAGCATGTTTAAAGTGATTTTCATGCTTCCAGGGGCTCGGGAAGTTAATTAAATACCATTTGGAGGCATTTAATGTTCGAGCAAAAACGGCTGATTTTCGACAAAAGAGATAACACCCCCCCATTAC
The DNA here is from genome assembly GCF_964263255.1 of Lissotriton vulgaris. Classification (NCBI taxonomy): domain Eukaryota; kingdom Metazoa; phylum Chordata; class Amphibia; order Caudata; family Salamandridae; genus Lissotriton; species Lissotriton vulgaris. The sequence continues at coordinate 29,140 of NW_028242967.1, forward strand.
GTCATGCTTCAGAAATGTGGAAAATGGTCCGTTTTCAAATGTTTTATTTTTGAACGTCAGTTCACATTTGTAGGTGGATCATCAGTGTTAGAGCTAAAATTAGCATGTTTAAAGTGATTTTCATGCTTCCAGGGGCTCGGGAAGTTAATTAAATACCATTTGGAGGCATTTAATGTTCGAGCAAAAACGGCTGATTTTCGACAAAAGAGATAACACCCCCCCATTACGTCATGCTTCAGAAATGTGGAAAATGGTCCGTTTTCAAATGTTTTATTTTTGAACGTCAGTTCACATTTGTAGGTGGATCATCAGTGTTAGAGCTAAAATTAGCATGTTTAAAGTGATTTTCATGCTTCCAGGGGCCCAAAACACAAGATTTATGGAATGGTTAAAAGTGCATGAAAATGGCCAATTTACTCACTCTGAGTTCTCAAAAAGGGTTTCTTCACCCCGGGAAGTTAATTAAATACCATTTGGAGGCATTTAATGTTCGAGCAAAAACGGCTGATTTTCGACAAAAGAGATAACACCCCCCCATTACGTCATGCTTCAGAAATGTGGAAAATGGTCCGTTTTCAAATGTTTTATTTTTGAACGTCAGTTCACATTTGTAGGTGGATCATCAGTGTTAGAGCTAAAATTAGCATGTTTAAAGTGATTTTCATGCTTCCAGGGGCCCAAAACACAAGATTTATGGAATGGTTAAAAGTGCATGAAAATGGCCAATTTACTCACTCTGAGTTCTCAAAAAGGGTTTCTTCACCCCGGGAAGTTAATTAAATACCATTTGGAGGCATTTAATGTTCGAGCAAAAACGGCTGATTTTCGACAAAAGAGATAACACCCCCCCATTACGTCATGCTTCAGAAATGTGGAAAATGGTCCGTTTTCAAATGTTTTATTTTTGAACGTCAGTTCACATTTGTAGGTGGATCCTCAGTGTTAGAGCTAAAATTAGCATGTTTAAAGTGATTTTCATGCTTCCAGGGGCCCAAAACACAAGATTTATGGAATGGTTAAAAGTGCATGAAAATGGCCAATTTACTCACTCTGAGTTCTCAAAAAGGGTTTCTTCACCCCGGGAAGTTAATTAAATACCATTTGAAGGCATTTAATGTTCGAGCAAAAACGGCTGATTTTCGACAAAAGAGATAACACCCCCCCATTACGTCATGCTTCAGAAATGTGGAAAATGGTCCGTTTTCAAATGTTTTATTTTTGAACGTCAGTTCACATTTGTAGGTGGATCATCAGTGTTAGAGCTAAAATTAGCATGTTTAAAGTGATTTTCATGCTTCCAGGGGCTCGGGAAGTTAATTAAATACCATTTGGAGGCATTTAATGTTCGAGCAAAAACGGCTGATTTTCGACAAAAGAGATAACACCCCCCCATTACGTCATGCTTCAGAAATGTGGAAAATGGTCCGTTTTCAAATGTTTTATTTTTGAACGTCAGTTCACATTTGTAGGTGGATCATCAGTATTAGAGCTAAAATTAGCATGTTTAAAGTGATTTTCATGCTTCCAGGGGCTCGGGAAGTTAATTAAATACCATTTGGAGGCATTTAATGTTCGAGCAAAAACGGCTGATTTTCGACAAAAGAGATAACACCCCCCCATTACGTCATGCTTCAGAAATGTGGAAAATGGTCCGTTTTCAAATGTTTTATTTTTGAACGTCAGTTCACATTTGTAGGTGGATCATCAGTGTTAGAGCTAAAATTAGCATGTTTAAAGTGATTTTCATGCTTCCAGGGGCCCAAAACACAAGATTTATGGAATGGTTAAAAGTGCATGAAAATGGCCAATTTACTCACTCTGAGTTCTCAAAAAGGGTTTCTTCACCCCGGGAAGTTAATTAAATACCATTTGGAGGCATTTAATGTTCGAGCAAAAACGGCTGATTTTCGACAAAAGAGATAACACCCCCCCATTACGTCATGCTTCAGAAATGTGGAAAATGGTCCGTTTTCAAATGTTTTATTTTTGAACGTCAGTTCACATTTGTAGGTGGATCATCAGTGTTAGAGCTAAAATTAGCATGTTTAAAGTGATTTTCATGCTTCCAGGGGCCCAAAACACAAGATTTATGGAATGGTTAAAAGTGCATGAAAATGGCCAATTTACTCACTCTGAGTTCTCAAAAAGGGTTTCTTCACCCCGGGAAGTTAATTAAATACCATTTGGAGGCATTTAATGTTCGAGCAAAAACGGCTGATTTTCGACAAAAGAGATAACACCCCCCCATTACGTCATGCTTCAGAAATGTGGAAAATGGTCCGTTTTCAAATGTTTTATTTTTGAACGTCAGTTCACATTTGTAGGTGGATCATCAGTGTTAGAGCTAAAATTAGCATGTTTAAAGTGATTTTCATGCTTCCAGGGGCCCAAAACACAAGATTTATGGAATGGTTAAAAGTGCATGAAAATGGCCAATTTACTCACTCTGAGTTCTCAAAAAGGGTTTCTTCACCCCGGGAAGTTAATTAAATACCATTTGGAGGCATTTAATGTTCGAGCAAAAACGGCTGATTTTCGACAAAAGAGATAACACCCCCCCATTACGTCATGCTTCAGAAATGTGGAAAATGGTCCGTTTTCAAATGTTTTATTTTTGAACGTCAGTTCACATTTGTAGGTGGATCCTCAGTGTTAGAGCTAAAATTAGCATGTTTAAAGTGATTTTCATGCTTCCAGGGGCCCAAAACACAAGATTTATGGAATGGTTAAAAGTGCATGAAAATGGCCAATTTACTCACTCTGAGTTCTCAAAAAGGGTTTCTTCACCCCGGGAAGTTAATTAAATACCATTTGGAGGCATTTAATGTTCGAGCAAAAACGGCTGATTTTCGACAAAAGAGATAACACCCCCCCATTACGTCATGCTTCAGAAATGTGGAAAATGGTCCGTTTTCAAATGTTTTATTTTTGAACGTCAGTTCACATTTGTAGGTGGATCCTCAGTGTTAGAGCTAAAATTAGCATGTTTAAAGTGATTTTCATGCTTCCAGGGGCCCAAAACACAAGATTTATGGAATGGTTAAAAGTGCATGAAAATGGCCAATTTACTCACTCTGAGTTCTCAAAAAGGGTTTCTTCACCCCGGGAAGTTAATTAAATACCATTTGAAGGCATTTAATGTTCGAGCAAAAACGGCTGATTTTCGACAAAAGAGATAACACCCCCCCATTACGTCATGCTTCAGAAATGTGGAAAATGGTCCGTTTTCAAATGTTTTATTTTTGAACGTCAGTTCACATTTGTAGGTGGATCATCAGTGTTAGAGCTAAAATTAGCATGTTTAAAGTGATTTTCATGCTTCCAGGGGCTCGGGAAGTTAATTAAATACCATTTGGAGGCATTTAATGTTCGAGCAAAAACGGCTGATTTTCGACAAAAGAGATAACACCCCCCCATTACGTCATGCTTCAGAAATGTGGAAAATGGTCCGTTTTCAAATGTTTTATTTTTGAACGTCAGTTCACATTTGTAGTTGGATCATCAGTGTTAGAGCTAAAATTAGCATGTTTAAAGTGATTTTCATGCTTCCAGGGGCCCAAAAGACAAGATTTATGGAATGGTTAAAAGTGCATGAAAATGGCCAATTTACTCACTCTGAGTTCTCAAAAAGGGTTTCTTCACCCCGGGAAGTTAATTAAATACCATTTGGAGGCATTTAATGTTCGAGCAAAAACGGCTGATTTTCGACAAAAGAGATAACACCCCCCCATTACGTCATGCTTCAGAAATGTGGAAAATGGTCCGTTTTCAAATGTTTTATTTTTGAACGTCAGTTCACATTTGTAGGTGGATCATCAGTGTTAGAGCTAAAATTAGCATGTTTAAAGTGATTTTCATGCTTCCAGGGGCCCAAAACACAAGATTTATGGAATGGTTAAAAGTGCATGAAAATGGCCAATTTACTCACTCTGAGTTCTCAAAAAGGGTTTCTTCACCCCGGGAAGTTAATTAAATACCATTTGGAGGCATTTAATGTTCGAGCAAAAACGGCTGATTTTCGACAAAAGAGATAACACCCCCCCATTACGTCATGCTTCAGAAATGTGGAAAATGGTCCGTTTTCAAATGTTTTATTTTTGAACGTCAGTTCACATTTGTAGGTGGATCCTCAGTGTTAGAGCTAAAATTAGCATGTTTAAAGTGATTTTCATGCTTCCAGGGGCCCAAAACACAAGATTTATGGAATGGTTAAAAGTGCATGAAAATGGCCAATTTACTCACTCTGAGTTCTCAAAAAGGGTTTCTTCACCCCGGGAAGTTAATTAAATACCATTTGAAGGCATTTAATGTTCGAGCAAAAACGGCTGATTTTCGACAAAAGAGATAACACCCCCCCATTACGTCATGCTTCAGAAATGTGGAAAATGGTCCGTTTTCAAATGTTTTATTTTTGAACGTCAGTTCACATTTGTAGGTGGATCATCAGTGTTAGAGCTAAAATTAGCATGTTTAAAGTGATTTTCATGCTTCCAGGGGCTCGGGAAGTTAATTAAATACCATTTGGAGGCATTTAATGTTCGAGCAAAAACGGCTGATTTTCGACAAAAGAGATAACACCCCCCCATTACGTCATGCTTCAGAAATGTGGAAAATGGTCCGTTTTCAATGTTTTATTTTTGAACGTCAGTTCACATTTGTAGGTGGATCATCAGTGTTAGAGCTAAAATTAGCATGTTTAAAGTGATTTTCATGCTTCCAGGGGCTCGGGAAGTTAATTAAATACCATTTGGAGGCATTTAATGTTCGAGCAAAAACGGCTGATTTTCGACAAAAGAGATAACACCCCCCCATTACGTCATGCTTCAGAAATGTGGAAAATGGTCCGTTTTCAAATGTTTTATTTTTGAACGTCAGTTCACATTTGTAGGTGGATCATCAGTGTTAGAGCTAAAATTAGCATGTTTAAAGTGATTTTCATGCTTCCAGGGGCCCAAAACACAAGATTTATGGAATGGTTAAAAGTGCATGAAAATGGCCAATTTACTCACTCTGAGTTCTCAAAAAGGGTTTCTTCACCCCGGGAAGTTAATTAAATACCATTTGGAGGCATTTAATGTTAGAGCAAAAACGGCTGATTTTCGACAAAAGAGATAACACCCCCCCATTACGTCATGCTTCAGAAATGTGGAAAATGGTCCGTTTTCAAATGTTTTATTTTTGAACGTCAGTTCACATTTGTAGGTGGATCATCAGTGTTAGAGCTAAAATTAGCATGTTTAAAGTGATTTTCATGCTTCCAGGGGCCCAAAACACAAGATTTATGGAATGGTTAAAAGTGCATGAAAATGGCCAATTTACTCACTCTGAGTTCTCAAAAAGGGTTTCTTCACCCCGGGAAGTTAATTAAATACCATTTGGAGGCATTTAATGTTCGAGCAAAAACGGCTGATTTTCGACAAAAGAGATAACACCCCCCCATTACGTCATGCTTCAGAAATGTGGAAAATGGTCCGTTTTCAAATGTTTTATTTTTGAACGTCAGTTCACATTTGTAGGTGGATCATCAGTGTTAGAGCTAAAATTAGCATGTTTAAAGTGATTTTCATGCTTCCAGGGGCCCAAAACACAAGATTTATGGAATGGTTAAAAGTGCATGAAAATGGCCAATTTACTCACTCTGAGTTCTCAAAAGGGTTTCTTCACCCCGGGAAGTTAATTAAATACCATTTGGAGGCATTTAATGTTCGAGCAAAAACGGCTGATTTTCGACAAAAGAGATAACACCCCCCCATTACGTCATGCTTCAGAAATGTGGAAAATGGTCCGTTTTCAAATGTTTTATTTTTGAACGTCAGTTCACATTTGTAGGTGGATCCTCAGTGTTAGAGCTAAAATTAGCATGTTTAAAGTGATTTTCATGCTTCCAGGGGCCCAAAACACAAGATTTATGGAATGGTTAAAAGTGCATGAAAATGGCCAATTTACTCACTCTGAGTTCTCAAAAAGGGTTTCTTCACCCCGGGAAGTTAATTAAATACCATTTGAAGGCATTTAATGTTCGAGCAAAAACGGCTGATTTTCGACAAAAGAGATAACACCCCCCCATTACGTCATGCTTCAGAAATGTGGAAAATGGTCCGTTTTCAAATGTTTTATTTTTGAACGTCAGTTCACATTTGTAGGTGGATCATCAGTGTTAGAGCTAAAATTAGCATGTTTAAAGTGATTTTCATGCTTCCAGGGGCTCGGGAAGTTAATTAAATACCATTTGGAGGCATTTAATGTTCGAGCAAAAACGGCTGATTTTCGACAAAAGAGATAACACCCCCCCATTACGTCATGCTTCAGAAATGTGGAAAATGGTCCGTTTTCAAATGTTTTATTTTTGAACGTCAGTTCACATTTGTAGGTGGATCATCAGTGTTAGAGCTAAAATTAGCATGTTTAAAGTGATTTTCATGCTTCCAGGGGCTCGGGAAGTTAATTAAATACCATTTGGAGGCATTTAATGTTCGAGCAAAAACGGCTGATTTTCGACAAAAGAGATAACACCCCCCCATTACGTCATGTTCAGAAATGTGGAAAATGGTCCGTTTTCAAATGTTTTATTTTTGAACGTCAGTTCACATTTGTAGGTGGATCATCAGTGTTAGAGCTAAAATTAGCATGTTTAAAGTGATTTTCATGCTTCCAGGGGCCCAAAACACAAGATTTATGGAATGGTTAAAAGTGCATGAAAATGGCCAATTTACTCACTCTGAGTTCTCAAAAAGGGTTTCTTCACCCCGGGAAGTTAATTAAATACCATTTGGAGGCATTTAATGTTAGAGCAAAAACGGCTGATTTTCGACAAAAGAGATAACACCCCCCCATTACGTCATGCTTCAGAAATGTGGAAAATGGTCCGTTTTCAAATGTTTTATTTTTGAACGTCAGTTCACATTTGTAGGTGGATCATCAGTGTTAGAGCTAAAATTAGCATGTTTAAAGTGATTTTCATGCTTCCAGGGGCCCAAAACACAAGATTTATGGAATGGTTAAAAGTGCATGAAAATGGCCAATTTACTCACTCTGAGTTCTCAAAAAGGGTTTCTTCACCCCGGGAAGTTAATTAAATACCATTTGGAGGCATTTAATGTTCGAGCAAAAACGGCTGATTTTCGACAAAAGAGATAACACCCCCCCATTACGTCATGCTTCAGAAATGTGGAAAATGGTCCGTTTTCAAATGTTTTATTTTTGAACGTCAGTTCACATTTGTAGGTGGATCATCAGTGTTAGAGCTAAAATTAGCATGTTTAAAGTGATTTTCATGCTTCCAGGGGCCCAAAACACAAGATTTATGGAATGGTTAAAAGTGCATGAAAATGGCCAATTTACTCACTCTGAGTTCTCAAAAAGGGTTTCTTCACCCCGGGAAGTTAATTAAATACCATTTGGAGGCATTTAATGTTCGAGCAAAAACGGCTGATTTTCGACAAAAGAGATAACACCCCCCCATTACGTCATGCTTCAGAAATGTGGAAAATGGTCCGTTTTCAAATGTTTTATTTTTGAACGTCAGTTCACATTTGTAGGTGGATCCTCAGTGTTAGAGCTAAAATTAGCATGTTTAAAGTTGATTTTCATGCTTCCAGGGGCCCAAAACACAAGATTTATGGAATGGTTAAAAGTGCATGAAAATGGCCAATTTACTCACTCTGAGTTCTCAAAAAGGGTTTCTTCACCCCGGGAAGTTAATTAAATACCATTTGAAGGCATTTAATGTTCGAGCAAAAACGGCTGATTTTCGACAAAAGAGATAACACCCCCCCATTACGTCATGCTTCAGAAATGTGGAAAATGGTCCGTTTTCAAATGTTTTATTTTTGAACGTCAGTTCACATTTGTAGGTGGATCATCAGTGTTAGAGCTAAAATTAGCATGTTTAAAGTGATTTTCATGCTTCCAGGGGCTCGGGAAGTTAATTAAATACCATTTGGAGGCATTTAATGTTCGAGCAAAAACGGCTGATTTTCGACAAAAGAGATAACACCCCCCCATTACGTCATGCTTCAGAAATGTGGAAAATGGTCCGTTTTCAAATGTTTTATTTTTGAACGTCAGTTCACATTTGTAGGTGGATCATCAGTGTTAGAGCTAAAATTAGCATGTTTAAAGTGATTTTCATGCTTCCAGGGGCTCGGGAAGTTAATTAAATACCATTTGGAGGCATTTAATGTTCGAGCAAAAACGGCTGATTTTCGACAAAAGAGATAACACCCCCCCATTACGTCATGCTTCAGAAATGTGGAAAATGGTCCGTTTTCAAATGTTTTATTTTTGAACGTCAGTTCACATTTGTAGGTGGATCCTCAGTGTTAGAGCTAAAATTAGCATGTTTAAAGTGATTTTCATGCTTCCAGGGGCCCAAAACACAAGATTTATGGAATGGTTAAAAGTGCATGAAAATGGCCAATTTACTCACTCTGAGTTCTCAAAAAGGGTTTCTTCACCCCGGGAAGTTAATTAAATACCATTTGAAGGCATTTAATGTTCGAGCAAAAACGGCTGATTTTCGACAAAAGAGATAACACCCCCCCATTACGTCATGCTTCAGAAATGTGGAAAATGGTCCGTTTTCAAATGTTTTATTTTTGAACGTCAGTTCACATTTGTAGGTGGATCCTCAGTGTTAGAGCTAAAATTAGCATGTTTAAAGTGATTTTCATGCTTCCAGGGGCCCAAAACACAAGATTTATGGAATGGTTAAAAGTGCATGAAAATGGCC
>NW_028242970.1:0-56073 GCF_964263255.1 Lissotriton vulgaris
GGCAAAGCCAATCACTGTGCAAAGTCAGATGTTTTCGATCTGCTGTTAACTATTTTTGCGGTGGTATGTGGTATACCATAAACCTTTCTATAAGTGGCTTGTAGGGAGCTTCACATGAGAGCTTTACACTGGGTCCATGATATTGTGGATGTCTTTGAGGTGACTAAACATTGTGAACTAGAGGGATGTGGCTATCACATTTGGTGGCACTACTATGACCAGGGGTGAACGAGCTAGAGAGTACTTTGGGTGCAAAGTGCAGATTCTGTCTAATTCTACAGTGACAGCTTTACGTGACATCATCACCCAATTAGAAAGTATGCGCATATACTCTGATGAAACAAGATATGCAGTTGATTTTAATTTAGCTAAGAGTGTTGGTGCATGCGCAATAACAGGAGAGCAGTGTGAGGCTGGTATCACCAATATGGAGAGAAATATCACTCAACATATTGTAGACATTTTGGAAAATGTTCGAGGAATGTAGAGTGGCACCTGGAGATGGTCTTTATTTGGTGGTCGGGGTTGGATTCTAGAAAAGGCGATATATTTCATTGTTCTTTTAATTTGTTGCTATGTTTTGATTCAGTGCCTTCCCTTATGCTGCCCATACTGTGCTACTTATCTCTCTCCCAAAAGGCATTCCGTTCACGATACTAATGCAACAATAATGCTTCAAAAGGAGTTTGATGCTATGATGCAAATCGATGAGGGTGTTTTTGGTTCAACTACTTCTCTTGCGGGTTCTGATCCTGATGTTACTTGTACTGCTAAAGTTTAGTGTCATTTTCTTCCATATGTTTTGCCATGCATATATACAATTATACATTCATATCTCACATGTTATTACCTGTATTTCTATATTTTCTCTACTTTTAGAATGTTTTTTTTGTTTTTGTATTTATTTTTATTGGCATTTCATATACAACATAAGACGACTAGCGCCAAACCTCGAGGTTTTCGCACCTCTTACAACTCTGCTGCAGCATAACACTTGTTGTCCAATAGATCACATTACACATTTCACATCATCACCTTATTGTATTGTATTGTAACGGTATTTGTAGAGCGCGATTGCTGCCCATGGGCGTCCAAGCGCTGAGCTGACCAGAAAGTGACGGAAGGGGTGCTAGGGTACAGAGGATTTGTCAAACAGCCATGTTTTTAGGTTTTTACGGAATGAAAGAAGATCTGAGTTGGACCGGAGTGAGAGGGGAAGGTCGTTCCAGAGCCTGGCGGTATTCAGCGAGAACAGTCTTCCCCCGGCTCTGGCTCGCTTTACTCTGGGAACAACGGCAAGGAAGGCCTCCTTTGATCGCAGGTTCCTATTGGGATGGTAGGGGGTGACAAGATTTCTGTTGATCGCTGGGCTTGTGTTCCAAAAGGTGCGATGCGCCAGGCACAGTGCTTTGAAGGCTACTCTCTGCCTCACTGGCAGCCAGTGGAGACTTTTTAGAGCAGGTTTAGCAGACTGAGTGCGCGGGATTTCCAGCAGGGAACGTGCTGCACAGTTTTGAACAACCTGTAGTTTTCGGAGTGTAAACTCAGGTGCCCCCATGTATAGGGCATTGTTCGAGTCCAGGCGGGACTGGATAAGGCCTTGGACCGCAACCTTTTTAGCTTCTAGCGGAAGCAGCGGAAGAACCTTCCTCAAGGTTCTCAGTAGGCCAAAGCATGTGGCAGATAGTTTTGTGGCCTGGGTGGAGAAGGAAAGTTTGTTATCCAACCACACTCCCAGGCTCTTCACGCTTTCCTTGGGGGTGGGGGGGGGACCCAGTGCATTGGGCCACAGGGAGGTAAACGGGACTGGGGAGGGTGGGCCTAAGAGCATGAGCTCCGTCTTATCTCCATTTAATTTGAGGGAGGAGTTGGTCATCCAGCCCTTTATGTCCTCTAGGCAGTGTAACAGATCGGCTGAGGAGTGCCTGCTGTTCTCGGTGGCCAGCGAGACCACAAGCTGGGTGTCGTCGGCGTATGACACGATTTTAATGCCATGCGGTTCGACGACACTTGCCAGCGGCCTCATGTAAACGTTGAACAGCACAGGGCTCAGGGAGGAGCCCTGTGGCACTCCGCAGCTCAGGGGTTTGCTGGTGGATACTGTTACACCGTCGAAGATCTGAAACGACCTCCCAGACAGAAAGGAATCAAACCACCTTAAAGCGTCACCTGAAACTCCGATGTTGTGGAGACGGTCCAGCAAGGTGGAATAGCTGACCGTATCGAAGGCGGCACTTAGATCAAGGAGGATCACTGCCACTGAGCCTCCTTGGTCTAGAATCCTTCTAGTTTCTTCGGTGACTGCTAATAAGGCGGTTTCTGTCCCGTGCTGTGGTCTGAAGCCTGTCTGGGATGTGTGTAGCAGCGAGTGGTCCTCCAGGAACTGCACCAGCTGAGCATTTATGTGCTTCTCTAGCACCTTGCTCGCCCACGGAAGAAGTGAGATGGGGCGGTAACTGGACAGGTCGTTTGGGTCTAGGCTGGGTTTCTTTAGCAGCGCCCGTACCATGGCCTGCTTCCAGGCTGTAGGGACAGAGCATGCAGAAATGGACGTGTTCAGGAGATCCAAGATTACAGGCAGGGTGGCTTTACTTGCCTGCATCAGGATGTCTGGAGGGGCAGGGTCACGGGGAGATCCTGACTTGACCGAGCGGGCCACTTTACTTAAAGTTTCGAGGTCGAGGGGGAGAAAGTGCTCGAGCGAAGGCTGGTCTGGACGAGAAAGTGGTCTGAGGAGGAGTGGTTCGATCGTTTCCGGGGGAGTGGCTGCAGGTGGGAAGGTGGAATAAATTTTTAAAACTTTGTCATGGAAGAAATCTGCAAGCTCGTTGCATTGCTCCTGGGTTTTGATAGGGGGGGGAGCCGTATTGGCACTAGAGCATTGTTTTATGATTTGGAAGATTTCCTTGGGTTTAGATTTCGCTCCCAATATTTTCTCAGAGAAATAGGTAGCCTGGGCCGTTCTGATCCCTTCTTTATATGCCTTAATGGCCTCTTTATAGGAGGTCTTTTTTTCTGGGAGGAAATCTAGGCGCCAGGCTCTCTCGCGTTGTCTGCAGGTGCGTTTAAGCTGTTTTAGAGAGTCAGGAAACCAGGGGGCAGATTTATGTGGTCTCTTCGAGGACGATTTGCGAAGCGGGAGAGTCGAGTCTAACGAGCGAGTGATCCAATCTCTGTAGTTGTCATTTCCCACATTAGGATCTGGGCAGGGTGAAGGGCGGGTGGTGTCCAATTTATGCAGCCAGGATTCCAAGGGGAGTTTTGACCAATTTCTCCTGATGGTAACTTGGGGAGGTGCTTGGGGGGTTTTGTGTGTGGCCCAGGAGAAGGGGACCAGAAAGTGGTCTGACCACGGAAGGGGAATGGGTTGGTCGACAGTTAGGTCCGGGCAGTTACTGAAAATGGGATCGAGCAAATTGCCTTTTTCATGGGTCGGAGCAGCCACCAGTTGGGGGAGTTGGAGGGCTTCCAGATCTTCTAGTAATTCCTGTGCGATGTGGTCTGCAGGGGAATTGAAATGAAGATTAAGGTCCCCTAAAATCGTGTGGTTGGCGGATTTGAGGGTTCTTTCCGCAATGATTTCTGGCAGGGACCTGTGAAACATTTTTACAGGCTCAGGGGGGCGATAAATCAGGGTACCTGAGAAGGAATTGTTTGCATTGAATTCTAAGCAGAATGCTACGCTTTCACAGTCAGGGATAGTGTCTGTTGAGATACGGCATTGGTACTAGTTTTTCAGAATGATCGCCAGACCTCCGCCTCTGCCGACCGGTCTATCCACTCTGAGGATGTGATAGCCTGCGGATAGTGCTCGAGCCACGTCTGGATCGGAGTGAGCAGTGAGCCATGTTTCTGTCAGGAAGATTGCGTCAGGCTTTTTCTCCTCGAGCAGCATGGCAATCTCAGTATGGTGTTTTGGTAGGGAGCGGCAGTTTAGTGCAAACATATGGAACACTTGTGCCTTGGCCGACGGGGTTTTGCGAAAAAGGTGCTTGCATCCCTGACATATGACGGGTAGTTCGGTGGGGGCATATATATGAGGGCATTGGAGAGTAGCATTCCTACCTATATTGTGCAGGGCCGCCGAGCTGTAGGTCCTGCTCTGGGCAGGGGGGGGGCCAGGGTTTGTGGCCCTGGGTCCCGGCTGGTCGCGGACGGGCGCAGACGGGCTTGCCTTAGGCGCGCCTTCGGCGCGCAAACGGCGCTCCCGCTGCGCTCGTCCGCTGCGCTTCCTGTAGATGCACATTTGTAGAGCGATGGGGCGTGGCCTCTAGTGGGCGTGTCCGGCGAGCGCGCCTGCTCTAATGGCGGCCGCTTTGTTATTATGAATAGCGCAACAGCGTATGCACCGCTGTGTGCTTCAGGGAGTAGTTGACAGTTTTTTAAAAACACAGAGCAATAACAGTGACACCACACAAAGCTTAAAACTTGGTTTAGCCAAGTGTTCGTTACAGTACCTCCAGCTCCCGGCTTCCGCCTCAGGACTGGGTCAGATGATCGGTCGTTGCGCTGAGGAGCAGCGTTTAAGTAGTCAAGGGGGCGTGGCCTCTAGTGGGCATGTCCGGCCTGCTCTAATGGCGGCCGCTTTGTTATTATGAATAGCGCGACAGCGTATGCACCGCTGTGTGCTTCAGGGAGTAGTTGACAGTTTTTTAAAAACACAGAGCAATAACAGTGACACCACACAAAGCTTAAAACTTGGTTTAGCCAAGTGTTCGTTACAGTACCTCCAGCTCCCGGCTTCCGCCTCAGGACTGGGTCAGATGATCGGTCGTTGCGCTGAGGAGCAGCGTTTAAGTAGTCAAGGGGGCGTGGCCTCTAGTGGGCGTGTCCGGCGAGCGCGCCTGCTCTAATGGCGGCCGCTTTGTTATTATGAATAGCGCGACAGCGTATGCACCGCTTTGTGCTTCAGGGAGTAGTTGACAGTTTTTTAAAAACACAGAGCAATAACAGTGACACCACACAAAGCTTAAAACTTGGTTTAGCCAAGTGTTCGTTACAGTACCTCCAGCTCCCGGCTTCCGCCTCAGGACTGGGTCAGAGGCGGAAGTCTCAAACACGTTACAACTGTTCATCCAACCCAGTCAAATAATCCACTAAATAATGCCAGTAGTCTTTCGGTCTTTCCAGTAGCGGTAGTTCTTCCTCGTACAGTTTCAACGTGTCTTTACAATACACCATATCACTTATCCATAGTTTGATTTGCGGTGTCTCTTTACCCCCCCTGCCCCCAACAAATCGCTATTCTTCGTTTTGCCATAAGGAGGGATATTACACAAAACTTACGTTTTTTTGCTCTAATTGTCGGTAGGAGACCCAGCAGGCACGCTCGTATAGTACAATCTATCTTGCAATCCACCATTTTGACCAAAATATCTGTAACAGCTAACCAAAACTGCGCCACTGCCCCGCAGTACCATGCCATGTGTATAAAATCTGCCTTATCCGATCCACATCTTAGGCATCTGGCGTCCGCTCGCAGTCCATATTTGTGCAGTCTTAGCGGCGTGTGATATGTGTGATGTAGATATTTTATGTGTATTAATCGCAGATTACCTTTTGGGGTTAGTAATTCAGTGATCGTGTCCGTCCCTCTCCATTCCTCTTCAGTGATCGGGGTATCCAAGCAATCATTCCACTTCTGGATTGTCTTTTGTGCTGTATCACCTATTTCAGCCTGCAGTGATGCATATAATCTTGATACAAGGTGTATGGGGTCAGGTGTCGTCAGTAGCATTTGTAGAGTCAAAAATATGTCAGGTTCTGCCGGGTAGGTCGGGTAATGCGTTTTAAGTGCTCTCTGCTGCCTATAGTATGTGAATCGAAACAGTGTTGATTGGTTTTGGACATAATCTAGGTCTTCTGACGTCTTAACCCTACCTTCATGGTATAAGTCTCCTATTGTGTTCATTCCCACCTGTTTAAGGAGCTCCATCCCCACCTTCTCTCGTGTGACCGATAGCGCCAGATGGTGATGCAACGGCAGTTCCGGGGCATATAGTGGCTGCTTATTCACCTTCCTGGCCATCAGTCGCCACGCCCCAGCAGTTGCGTCTATTGTATTTATACCTTGCTTGTGCAACGGGGATCTGCTATGTGTTATTATGGCATCCAGCGGTATTGAAAGGGCGTCCCCCTCCTCAACCGCTACGGGTGTGATAAAAGGGACTTGATGGTACCAATAGTGGGCATATTGGGCCTGTGCACACAAATAGTACAGTAGGAAGTCCGGTACATTGAAACCCCCACTCGCGAACGGCAATGTCAATGTGTGAAGATCTATTTGAGCCGTTTTACCCGCCCATATCAGCTTTAGCGTTGCAGATTTTATCGCCTGGAACACCGGTGCGGGTGGTTTGATCAGGATATTGTTAAATAAGTAGAGCAATTTTGGCAGCACTACCATTTTTACTATCGCTATTCTATCCGCAAGGGATAGTGGTAGCTGGATCCATCGTTCAATCTTTTGTTCTAGCCCTGCAATCATTCTACCATAGTTTGTGCGTATTACGACCTCTCGGTCTCTATGGAATCACATCCCCAAGTAATTACCGGGTCCGTCTGCCAGTCCAGGGGGTAGTCCATTGGGAATGGAATGGTACTGTCTGTTAGCGGCATTATCATGGACTTGGCCCAGTTAATACCGAGTCCAGAGTGGTACCCAAAATTAAAAAATTCCAGCAGCAGCTGATTCAGATTGTTCTTCGGATCGGCAGTGATTGTATGATCTCTGTGATTTCTTCCACCGTCACTGGTAGGGACAAGTATTGTCTCTGGGCATCTGATAGCCAGGCCAGCGCCACGTCGTCGCAATACTGTGCTATTTCATCTGCTGGAGCCGTAGTATCTGCCAAGTACAACTTCCCAAATGTACTCCTAAAGGTGTCTAGTATTCCCTTTGCGTCATGTCTAATCACCCCATTTGCATCTCGCACCGCTTCCACCACAGGTGGTGGCCTCTGCGCACTTATTTTTGCAGCTAGTGTAGCTCCGGGTCTCCCCATAATTTCGAGCGATTCTCCTGTTATGCACATATTTTAATTCTGCTTCTGCACATTTTTGGTATTCAGTTATTTCAAGTCGGATTTTTCCTAATGTGCCTTGATCCTGCGTCTTAGCAAATTCCACCTCAAGTTCCCTGATTTTAGCCTCTCTAATTGTCAATTGCTGGCGCAGGTCTTTCAGTATTCCAGCATTTGTGCTAATACAAACTCCCCTGATTGTGGCCTTGAAAGCCTCCCATAGTAGCCCTGGGTCATCTGTTGTGGGTGTATTTAGTTCAAAGTATTCCGCTTTGGCCTTCCCTATTGTGTCTTTATATAGAGGGTCAAGCAGGGCTTTCCCATTGAATCTCCAATTAAACAGTGGGGGTACATAATTAGATAGGTGTAGTGTCAATAACACCAGGTTGTGGTCCGACTGCGTGCGTGGTAGATGAGCTATGTCTACCAGCCGGTGAAGTACTTCCGGGGAGCCTATCCAGTAGTCTATTCTCGACCAGCTTCGAAACGCCGCCGTTGTGTGTGTAGCCTCCTGCATGTTTGGGTGTTTTGCTCTCCAGAGGTCTGTTAGGTGTCTGTCTGTTAATATGTCCTGTATCTTTCTTAGCGCTTGTCTGTGGGACTCAGTTGACAACTCTAATCTATCAATTCTCTCATTTAATGCCACGTTGAAGTCCCCACCCCACCCCACACCAGCGGGACATCCAGTAGTTCCGCTATTTTCATCCAGATATTATAATAAAACATGGGGTCATCAACATTTGGGGCATAGATATTCAATAGGTTCATTCTGTGTCCCCTTAGGGTTACTGTGACAGCCACGTATCTCATCTCCCTGTCTGTGTGCACGCCCTCTACTCTGAAGTTCAACCTTCTTCTGAACAATATTAGGACCCCTCTCGAATACGAGGAGTAGGCCTCTCCAAATGTCGCTTCCGCCCACCTTTGCCCAATCTGTAAATGTGTTTGTGGCGCAATGTGTGTCTCCTGAAGAAAAGCACTATCTATTATTTGCAACCGTGTGAAGTACTCCAGTATTTGCCTGATCTTTTTAGGATTGCTTAATCCTCTCACATTCCATGTGATCAGTTTTGTTCCATCGTCTATTCGGTTGTCACCCATGTTCCTTCTCTATAACCGTATCTCCTGGGTTGTAGTGTCTGGTCCTCTCTGTGTTTTGTGTCCTTTGCAGTGCAATTACAGTGTCTCTCTTTCCCTGATAACCAGCAGTGTTACTCAAGTGCAGCATTATGAACTGAACATTCCCCTCATCCCCCCACCCACTTCAGTACCCCAATCATGCAAAGACACACCCTCACATTAACAAATCACATATTTAAACTAATGTAGGGGGTCACCCTGTTAGGGGGTCCACCCGGGTCACACTTCTTCATCCAACATAGTGGATGTGGCCAGGGACTAATGCATGTTGCTAGTATGTTACTGTTCGAGGCCTTTTCACTTATTGTAGCATGGGAAACTGCACCCCCCACTAATTATCAATGCTCATCTTCATTTTACTCAATGGTCTGTGATAGTTGATCCCAGCCACCCCGGTCTTTGCATAATCGGCTATTGCCGGTTGACTATAAGCCTCTTAGTCTATGTTCTATCACAACCCCAAAGTTCCCATCAGGTACGACTACGACATTGTCTGGTCTCAGTGCGATCACGTATAATACATTACCACGTTTCTCCCAGTCTTCTACAGGTTGCAAGTCAAGTCCCAGCACGTTCAGAAAGCCCATTTCCGCCCTTTACCAGTGGGGGAGGAAACTGCAGTCACGGTCCCTCAGTAAGTGACTCTCTGCTTCCCTTTATTCAGCACCATTTTGTTAGCATGGCACTCGCAGCACGTCGTGCCGGGATGTGCAACATGTCTGTCTCCATATTTGCTATGTTCCGAGTTCATTCCGAGTCATGGTTGTGCTCTTGTCTGCGTTCTTCGCGGCGCCTCTGCCCCAATTTCTTCACAAGATCTTTGGCTTCGTTGGAAGTTTGGCATATTGTTGACTTTCCATCCTTGGTTATTTTCAATCTGGCCGGGTACAACAGTGCATATTCAATACCCAGCTCTCTCAATTTCTGCTTCACCGTTGCAAATTCTTTATGTGCCATTTGCACATTTACTGTGAAGTCTGGGTAAAATTGCAGTTTGTTTCCTTGGTGCTCAATCGTCTGTTTCTCTCTCGCCATTCGCAAAATTGCATCTCTATCTCTAAAATTGAGGAGGCGCACCACTATCGGGTGTGGGAAAGCTCCCGGTTTTGGCCTCGGCGCTAGTGTCCGATGCGCTCTCTCCACAATAAGTACCAGTACTCAGTTCCAAATATTGTTTTCAGGAGGTCCTTCACATATGTCTCCATCTTCCCAGTGTTGGTCAATTCTGGGACACTTGCTATGCGGACGTTGTTGCAGCGAGACCTCACTTCCAACTCCTTAGACTTGTATTTTATGACTTCTAGTACTCTGTCAATCTCTGAGCATTTCTGCGTCGTTGTTCAGGTTTCATCTTCCACCGCAGAAATGCGCGTTTCAGCTTCCTCCAGCCTTTCTCCATGCTTGTCAAGTTTTGCGGCCATGTTGTCCACTCTTTGTGTGATGGAATCCAGTTTCCCGTGTACGTCTTGCAGACTTTTGTGTATAGCTTTCAGAGTTTGCGCCAGTCCGTTTTGCGATTCAGTTTCATTGTCTATTTCGGAGTAAGAGGGGGGCGCTCGCTCCTTTCGTAGTTTTCCTAGAATAAAATGCCAGCTTGGACTGTACTTTCTCCGGCTTCCCCATTCTTGCCTGCGTTCTCGCTTGCAGTTTGCGTTATGTATCACCTTCTGTGCTTGCTCGTGGGCGGATTGGTTTCGCTATTGCGTCTCCAACTATAGGACTATTGTTATCAAACTTTTCCCGCTATGCTCGCTGGGTGTATGCGCCATCTGCTCACTTCTGCTCTCTGTTACTTACAGCGTGCGCCACACTATGCAGTGACCCCTGTGAGTTAATATTTTCCCTTCACTGCCCAGCGTCTTTGCCAACCTGTGCCCACGTTATTCATTAGTCGACTGTTGCCTCTCAGCGGTATTCCTCACAGTCCCAGTTGTACCGTGTGTGCCACCAGTGTCCTGTTCGGTAAACCGTGCAACCTTCCCGGTCCGCGCCATCACCTCTCAGCAGCCCTTTCCGCTACCCCTCTACACTCCTCGCTGAGTTTCGTTATGGCGATAGTGTCTGGGGTCTTAGTTATTCTTGGCCGGTTCCGCTTCAGTGAATCACTTGCACTATTCCCCGGTGCTCCCGTTCCGCCAGTCGTTGCTGCCCTCTTGGTGTAGCTGCGAGTTGTAATCTGCACAAATCTGTCGTTACTACTGGTCACGCTGTTTCTTTCCTTTTTTACCCTCTCATGGGCGCCGCCATCTTGTATCCTCGGCTTCTGGCTCCCCACACTTCAGCGGTACGATAATGGGGGAGGGGGGGCAGTCTCCGCATCTGCTAACTCTGTGAAGGTGAATTGGACATCCCGTTCTGTCAGTGTCTGGAGCAATGCAGCCTCGCCGGGCCAGCGAGCATTCTACCTCGGGCGCCCTTCACTCACTTTCGCGCCCCGATATCGCGCTCCCACTTGCTTCTGACATTAGCGTTCAGTCCCTTCTATTGCCGTGCCCGCACAATGCAAATCTGGGACCCCCGTTTCATGTCTCTGTGTTCGCTTTCTCACTTCCACCATGCTGGTCACACTGTCCTCCGGACCCCCCTGCCCGGCGAGTCCGCTCGCTCGCGGATCCTTGCTGGTTCACATTGCCACCATCTTAGCTCAACGTAGGCATCTGCGCTTCCAAACTTTGCAACATAGTTTCTGGTCCGCCTTGCTCCGTCTCGCTTGTTTCACTGCGCCCTGTTTTGCCTGATATCTTCCGATTTCGATTTATGTTGTTTTCGTTATTGTCAATACTAGATTAGCGCTATTCGACCCTGGCCAGCGGAGCTGTCTCAAGAGGCAGCCATTCCGCGTGCGCCCTCTAGCCCCCCCTCTACTTTTAGAATTGTAAAGACCTTTACCTGATAGCAAGAATAAAGGTGTCCATATTAGCTAATAAATGCTAAAAGGAGGGTCTGTTAGAATTGAAATGTATTATTGCCATATTTCTCATATTACACTTGATATTATGTTAGCGTTTATGTAGCTAACTCATCATATAGTCTTGCTGTATGCATACGCAACTAGTAAGTGCAGATGTTATGTTGGTTAGGTTGACATCTGTGCCACCATTTTACCTCTAAGAAACGCCATTTTGTATTATATTCAAAACTGTTGTTTGATCATTTACGAGAAATGGTCCTTGGTAAGTTTAATTTCTCCAATGCTGAATCTTGCTCATTAACGCATGCCTCTTCTGTTACATAGAGGCCTTCTCCCACCTGCCTAGTAGGGAGGATAATGCAAAAACTACAGGCGAGGGACAAAATGCAGAACAATGTCATACAATCACCCCAGTACAGAGATCTGGGCCTAAATCCATCATCGTTTTTTTGCACTCCACACCACTCCAGTTCAGACATGGCCATATGCAAATCAGTCTGACCCTGTGCCTCATGGGAACAGTCCAGCCCGAACTGCCAAGCCTTGCCGTCCCTGGACCGGAAACAAGCTTCCGAGGACCGGTTTCAGGCATTCCAGCCGTCTTCAGCCCGGCTTGTCTGAACTTGGGTGGCAAAGTGGGCTAAAGAACGGTGATGGATTAAACCCAGATCAGTTGACTGGGGGTGAGTGCTTGTATTGTCAACGCTACGTCCATCATTTCCTTTGGTTTTTCTTTGTTCGCCCTAAGTTGACAGGGTATGCTCAGACATGAGTCCCTTGCTCACTTGGCCACTGGATTCAAGCAACCCGGGCGGAAGACGGCTGAAATGCCAGAAACCGGTCCTCGGTAGATTGTTTCCGGTCCATGGAAGGCATGGCTTGGCAGTCCGGGCTGCACTGTTCCCATGAGGCACAGGGCCAGACTGATTTACATATAGCCATGTCTGAACTGGGGTGGAAAAGTGGGCTAACGAACGTGATGGATTAAACCCAGATCAGTTGACTGGGGGTGAGTGCTTGTATTGTCAACACTACGTCCATCATTTCCTTTGGTTTTTCTTAGTAGGGAGGATAAGCCAGACGACCTTGGGCAGTAGTTAGCTTGTACCAGGCTGCAGAATCGAAACTTTTGTTCTGTGCCCCCATTGTATTACGACAGTTACCAGTGTTTTTCCATGGTAGGAGGGTCTTTGTGGGCTCCGCAACATACATAATGTAACTTTATGCTTGTAAAAGTTAGTCCCTCGTCAGCCATCATTGGAGACTGGTCAGACTGGACTCCACTGCAGTGTACTTTGTGAATAAACTAGTTTGATTGCATTCTCCACTGCGTCCTCGACTCCTTATTCTTGGAAGGCTAGAGGAGGTCAAGAGTGACCCGGTGACCCTAATTGGGTCATTTCCTTCAGAGGCAAAGCGACAGCCAGCACACAGAGGGGCAGTACTGGCAGGAGTCTGTTTGCAGTGTTTTGCCCAGTTCCAGAGACCACATTATAACTATATTGGGGGCAATTACCATAATGGTGCCTTCACTTTTACAACAACCACTCCTTATCGGCATCTTGGTTTGAGGAATGTGAAAGCGAGGCATGGGGCTCCTGTAAACAAAATGAAAGTGAAAAAATGGAAAAGAAAAAAAAACATGCCACTTATAATAAAATGTTGTTGGAGAGCGTGTGCAGGTGAAAACTATTTAGCAAAATAGTGCCCTGAGGCTGTAACAAAACACGTAACAGGGGTCTCCTCATGGGAGGTTACAAAATGAGACAAGGCGGTACTAAGGAGGAAGTACTACGCCTATTGACCATTGAAAAGCCACAGTTTACAGTGGACATTGACACAAGCCAATGAAAAATATGGGCGGAGCTCTAATTGCATACCTGAATACTAAGCATGGGCGGAAAATCCGTTTCGCTCGCGGATTTTGCGGATTTTCGGTAAATTCGCAATCCGCGAGATCCGCGAATCTCCCGCAAAATCCGCAAATCCGCGAGCAGCGGGTTTTATGGCTCGCTCGCACTGTTCGCGTGAGTTCGCGGCTTGCCAGTACAACTTCGCACCCCGCGAGTAAGTGCTAAATTGCAGAAATACGATCTTAGCAAAACTGAAACTACTTACCAGGTTCAAAAGTTCAGGCTCATCATTAGTAGCCATTTCCTGTAGTGCTTCCTGAGGGGCCCCTCCAGAGTTCAGTTGCCAGTTGCAACTATTATGTGACCCTGCTCTGAACCTCAGAATAGTTACACATATGCCACAAAGGTCCTGAATTACAGCTAAGGGAGACAAGCAGGATCCAGGCTGGAAGTTAAAATCCATTAATCAGACCCTAATTCATTATTGTCAGTTGGGGCAGGGCAGGTGTTGTAACTAATTTTGCAACAATGAAAGCACTTAGCAAGTGCAAAAGATCACTAATCAGGAAGCACTAAGGAAGCAGGTGCCAGCTAAAAAAATATTCTGTGACACATTAATCAGCCCCAAATTAATTCAGGTCACTTGAGGCAGGGAAGGTGTGCTTTGCTTTGCCGAAAATAATGTACACTGGACAACCAGAGGGTGTGGTGATGAAACAGAGGGTGGCGTGGGTGGGCCAGAGGGTGGCATGAGTAGTCAGAGAGTGGCAGTGGTGACAGAGAGTGGCAGTGATGAAGAAGAGTGTCCCAAACAGGCTGGACACGTAGAAACAACAAGTTCGCAAAACTTGCGACCCGACAGGTAAGTTCGCAAATTGCGAAATTGTAAAAACCCTCGCGAACTGGCAGAAACACACGCGAACACAAAAAAAAAAAATCCGCAAATTCGCGGGAATTTGCGGATTTTGCGGATTGCGAGTTCGCAAATCCACAAAATTCGCGAACGCGAGATTCGCAAAATTCGCCCAAGCTTACTGAATACACTATGCCTGGCAGAGCAGCATGTGCTGCCAAGGCCTGACCTAAAATGGGGTTGTTTGGCAGGCTCAGCTTTACCACTTTGCTGCTCAAACGTTTTTCCTGGTAAGACTGCCCAAGCTGCAGTTAACCTGTGCCCGGCCTCTCTGCTGAACTTGGATAAGCTGCAGATAGCTTTATCTCCAGAGGACTAACAGAGACACTAGTCTTTGTCCCTGTAAAGTGCTCCGCTGCCTTTGGAATAGGGTCACTCTGTAGAAGTACCGCATTCCTGCAGAAATACACCCAGGCAGCAGAATGTGCTTGGGCATTGAAACCCAGCTGCCCAGGTCTGAGCTTCTAGGGGCCATTTTTAGGCACCGGTGGGACCACCCAGGCCACAAACTCGACATCCTGCAGTACTGACTCTACGCAGCTTTCAGGTTTTCCCGGCTGGAGATATGTTTCATCCAGAAAAACTGCAAAGTGACAAAGTGAAAATCTTTACAAGACAGGGGGGAAGGAGGAATGAGAGACTAGGTCGCCCTCTAAAGTCTTAGTACATAAGTTGGAATCCAATTTACTGGATCCCGAGACCTAGCTCAAGTTTAGGCAACTGAACTAGTTGATCAGTGTAACCTTACAGGAAAGAAAATTTCTTTCTAGTGTCCCCTCACTCACAGGGGTTGCCCCACGGTGACATGCTTCATCATTGGGGCCATCCCAGTTCTCTACGAAAAGGGGCGTGCTGCGACTCACGAACTACGCAGGAGCGCTTAATAGTGAAAGACTATGTGTGGTGTAAACACGTGGTGGAGTGGATATAAGTGGATTAAAAATACTGTGTTAGTGGGCCTCAACAGATTTATTATGCTACTAGGCAGGTATGTTAAAAGTGGGGTGAATATCACTGTAGACCAGCCTGTAATGAGGATTGGTTCAGTGAAAGTGAAAGGTCAACATGTTTCATGCTACTACTAGCATTTCTTCAGGATCATGCCGGGACCAGCCCTGCATTTGCCACTCCTATGTCCCTAGTCAGGGAGTGATAGATATAAGAAAAATACACTTAATAGCAAAGGCATGCGTTCACAATGGAAATACATACGTTTGTACTGATTTCTGATGCTGTAAAAAGAAAGCATATCATTAGTAGCATTCATCCTCTCCCGGTGGGAAGGGTCACATAGTATACTTTCATGCCGCACACATCCGCTGCTATAGTGGATTGTTTGCACCATATTGGTGCGTGCAGGCTGTCATGCCAAGTGTTAGACGTTTTAACTGTGCTGAGTGATTGTGAATTCACACTTAAAAACAAGACAGGACGTAATGTGACCAAAACGATAGACACGTAAAACATATAGAAGATACATAGATAAAATAAGGCTCTCAATATTTACTTAGTATTGTGCTTGATAACACTTCACGGTCTCTCAGGGGGTTCGATTTCACCTATTGGACACACTGCTGTTGGTCCGTAAGGGGAAAGAAAGAGAAGGAGGGGAGATCGATAATTGTCAGTTCACAAGTTGGCAATCAATATTTGCACAGATGCCAAATGCGATCTCTCAAGGTTCCGTGAAGAAAGGTTACTTACTTCCTAGATGGTGAAAGCGCTCGATTATACCTAATAACAGCCTTCCCGGGACCGCATCTTACTCGTCTGCTGCTCCGGTAAGATTAAATGGAAGACGGGCTTCCGGGTTACTCCCCAAACGGCTAGACCGATGGGTCGCGGCGGCCATCTTAGGAGTATGCTTTTCTTTGGTGCAATGAAGGATATTGAAGAATCGTTGCGGTTTTGCTTGGGCGAATTACGCGTGCAAAATGGGAAACTATCGAAATGATAGTCATTCAAAGTACGGAAAAAGAGTGTTTTTGCCACCCAATTATATCGTGATGCGGGACATAGTGAAACTTGTAAATAGTATAGGTGGCTTTTACTTGATTAAAGTAAATCAAGGTTTCTCATCAGACAGTTTGCTTTAAAAAAAAACTATGTTGAAAAAAGTATTATTATACGCTTACTGAAGAGAACCTGTAAGTAGCTGGTCGTTTTCAATGTGCACACTCTTAAGGGGCAAGTAAATGGAGAAAAATTACAATATGACAGGACTTGATGACCTATTTGTTGGTATAGTTATAAAATAGGGGGCTACGGCAGTCAAACTGACTTTTCATATCCTTCTTTGGATAGAGGTATTTATGTCACAATGCACTGTGGTTAGTATGCATTGATAAGGGTGCCAGGTTCAGCGTAGACTCATAGGTGAAAAAAGGAAAGGGGGGGACCAGAGCTCGCCTGAATCTTGGCTAATTTCAGTTTTAGGGTGCCATTATAGCATTCAACCAAGCCTGCAGATTGGGGGTGATTTGCACTGTGAAATTTCTGCCTGATGCCTAAACCTTCACACACTCTCTTCATCACTTGACCCACAAATTCACTCCCATTATCACTCCACACCATTCTTGGCAAACCATACCTAGGGAAAAATTCCTTAACCAGGGCTTTAGCTGTGGACAAGGCAGTATTATCTTTCAGAGGATATGCCTCTATCCATCTCGAAAAAGAACAAACAACCACAAGGACGTACTTCAAGTTGTTACGTCTTTCCATGTGGATGAAATCTAATTGCAAAACCTCGACCGGATACATCGAAGGCGCAAAGTGACCAGCTGGAGTTGGATTTCCCTTGCCAGGATTATAATCAGACAAACCATACAATTCTTGACCAAATTCTCTGCACACTTAGGAATTCCAGCATCCTGTCATACTGGCGCCTTGAGACCCCACGGGTATGTAGCGCGCTTTATAAGTGTCACTGATTGATTGATTGATTGATACTGGAGCCAACAACTTACAAATCCCTTTCGCACTAATGTGAGCCATTCCATGCGCCATCGTAACCACTGCAAGCACATACGCATCAGGTAACAAACATCGCTGATGCTCTGACAACTCAATCCAACAACCAGTCGAATCCAATTTACCCATACTCTCTCTCCATACATTCAATTCTTTCTCTGTAGCTTCAGCCTGAATTGACTTCACACTCTCTATCGTATCTTCACACATGCCTCTATCCGGAACCTATCTTGCCGGACCCGCAACATACATTCGACTCATCACATCTTTCGCCGTCTCTTTCGCAACTTCATCTGCAAACGCATTACCACGACCAACGTCATCGGTAACCTTCTTATGTGCACTGCATTTCACGATCGCAACTTGCGACAGTAACGTAAGTGACTCAAGAAGTTCATTCACCAACTGACCATGCTGAATTTTCGTACCATGAGACGTGAGGAATCCACGTTCCTTCCACAAGCGACCAAAACTGTGAGCCACACCAAATGCATACTGGCTATCAGTATACAAAGTCACTCTCTTTCCTTTCGACAACACACACGCTCTTGTCAATGCAATCAACTCTGCTGCTTGAGCTGAATTTTGTGGGATACGTGCAGTTTCAACAATCATATGCAAAATAGGAACCGCATATCCTGCAGTCGTATCACCATTCGGGAGCTTGAAACACAAACCATTTACCCATAAGGTACCATCACACTTTGCAAGAGGAGTATCTCTAAGGTCAATTCTACCCTTCGTTTTCTCCTCTGTCCTAAGAAAGCAATCATGCTGTTCAAGAACATCTGTCTCTACAGAAATCAGCAACAACGTAGCTGGATTCAACGTGTTGCATCGCTTTATATGCACAAGACTCGTCCAAAGTGTCAACTCGTAACCTGACAATCGAGCACTAGTTAAGTGCTGTGTCTTGGTCCTGTTTAACAAAGTATCCACTGCATGTGGAACCATCACAATCAACGTATTATCCATCACCAAACCAGCAGACTGTCGAATAGAAACAGCTGCTGCCGCTGTAGCTCTCAAACAACTCAGCAATGCTCTAGCTACAGGATCCAAAGTCGACGAGAAATACGCACATGGACGTTGTTTATCGCCAAACTGCTGTGTCAGAACTGACAATGCACATCCCGCTCTCTTGTGGACATAGAGTGTAAAAGGCTTACTGTAGTCTGGAGTACCCAACACAGGAGCCAAACACAACGCATCACACAATTCAGAAAAACTCTTCTAGCATTCGTTAGTCCAAGGAAGAGGATTCGGAGTATCCTTAACAGTAAGGGCCAACAAAGGTTTCGCAAGAAGCAAAAAGTTCGGAATCCATTGCCTACAGTACGAGGTAATACCCAAGAAAGCACGCACTTCTCTCTGTGTGGTTGTGAGGAAATAGAACATTTTACGTGGCCAATATGTCCCCTGCATGTACCCCATGTATGTTCATGTCACTCATGTATTTTCCCTCTCATGTCTGTAATAATAATGCCTCTGCATTTCTGTCTCATATTAGAGTGTCAGTTACCAAGCCTTCCATGAAAGAAACGTTAATTCTGCACTGAGGCCCATGTTGCCAATGCATTTACATGGTGCTCGTTTAAAAGTCGAGATGAACCCGTTTTGTGGCTCGGCCGAGCCAGGACCCGAATTCAGGCCCCATGCCTCCAGACACTCTGAAAGCTGCAGTTTAGCTATGTATCCCTAACCTTTCGCATACTTTCTGCTCAGCCGTGAGGGGCCCAGCCCGGCCTGCCAAGACAGTATTTTGCTTACAGTTATCTGCTCTGCTCCACAGAAACACATTCCTGCTTAGTGAAGAAGGTAAACATAACCCGCCTGCAGAAGATAGGGCCTAGCCTTTCTGTCTCCGTTTAAGAGATTTACAGAGCTCGCATCCATAGAAGGTCCATGGCCCCCACGCAATGCACGAAGAAATATATGCACACACTGGCTCTTAGTGATGAGCAACCTTTGCTCGAGCGACCTTTACTTCAGACAATACATCCTCCAAACTTAAGATACCAGATAATACCAGACGTGCAGGTCGTCCTGACACTCAAGGCTTCTCTACTAGAATGAAAGTCAGCTCCCCCCAGCTTCCCCCCAGTTACACGTTAGTTCCACGTCATGACCAAGTGACGCACACAAGCAGGGTAAAGGTTCCAGCTGACCTCGCAGACCCCCTTCATGTATCCACCCATCTATGACACACCTATGACTCCTCAAGTGTACGCCTTCTTACACGCCTTTTTACCCACCCTTTTACACGCCCATGTGCTCTTATCTCTCTTTCTCTTGCTCCGCCTGGAGCGCTCCGCCTTCTCTATGCAAGTTAATGTATGTTTAACGTATAAATAATGTACTCTGTGAATAAAGTTCAGATGACGATCCTTCCTGAACCTTAGTGGTGATGGAACCCGATTCTCCCTTAACTAGAGTTACTGAAATAAAGCCCTTTTGAATCGGACACCACGGACTCTGCCTCTCATTATATGCATGACCTTTTGTTTAAGTATAGAAATTCCGATAGGGTAATATTTTATTTACCACATAATCTGGCGCCCGAATAGGGACAAGTCCCCTTCCCCACGCGCCGGCGATGTAGGTCCAGCCCTTGCCCCCTTCTACAGCCGTGACGGACTTCAAAGTGTACACGACAGCGGGACTTCCTGCTTACTCCCTCAGGCCCACGGAGGAGACAGACTGCAACCAGGCATCCACACGAGGCGGTGAGGATTGCGGATCATCCCAACCAGAGCCCAAGCCGTGAGAGAGCAAGGCCCGAGGTATCCCGAGGCCCACCTGTTCCGAGGCGCATTCGCAGCACCGCAGTCACGCAGTATCGAGTTTCCGAGGCCTTCAAGTTCTGCTTCCCGGTGAGTACCGTTATTGGGAATGCATAAAGTATAGAGTTTCAAGACGGGTTCATTTATTTGAGCTCGGTAAAGACGTGTCTGGTCACACAGGCACGGTAAAGACGGGTCCATTTCGGTGGGCACGGTAAAGACGTGTCTCTTTATGAGACCGGTATGGTTGTACTGTATTGCAGTGCATAAAGTTAACGGTTTTCAAGTTAATGTTTTTCCCCATGTATCAGTCGAACTGTATCTGTTTTTAATGTCTTAGTGTTGTAGTGTGAATGGTTGTTTCAGTCAGTCTATTTTGGTATATATTGTGTTGTTCATTACGTTCGTTTCAAACATGCCACTGTTTTCGAAATTACGTCAAATAGGGACCAGGAAAGGGATACTCGAAGAGTCAGTTTCCGTCCCGCCTAGAGACACACCTGGTCATTTTATGTACCAGAAACACGGGCTAGATGCCATATTGTTTTTAGACTTGTGGGTGGATTACACGAAGGATTTAGAGGAGAAGTACCGATGGCCTGCTTCAGGAACATGGGATTCTGAATGCATTATGAAAGTAGAGGAAGCGCTATGGAAAAGGAAAGTAAGACCGTCCCAGAAAGATGCCATTGAGTTATGGCGTAAAGAAGCGCATAGGAGAGCAGAGAAAGAATTCCACCAAGCAGAGAGAAGTAAACAAGCAGCGGAAAAAGCCGAAGAAAAAGAACTGCGGGAGGAGGGGGAACGGGTTAAGGCAGAACAAGCTGATAGAGAAAGAAATGCACTCGTTGCAGGTATTTATCCCGTCCTTTCAGAAGAACTAGCTAAAGTGACCCCATCTGAAAAATCCCATAGGTCGCATACGCCACCGCCAATACCCTTCAGAGTACGTAGACAGAAGCCGACAGCCTCTGAAGCTTTTATTTCGTCCTATCTAGAAGAGCCTGCACCGGACTATGTAAACGCAGAATTCCCTCCTCCCCCAACACAGGATCAGCTCCTACAGCTTCAGCTTCCGCAGGCTTCTCTTCCGCAGGTCGTGAAAGACAACGTAGGGCAAGGGGCAGTGGGAGGGGGGCCACCGACAACACCACGAACACCGCCAACGACACGAACACTGCTAGGGTACGGCTACTACAAACGCCACAAATGACATCAACGCCATTTAAGCATACTGTAACCGTCCCACGTTGTATATATGATCCAGTACCAGGAGAGGGTGCAATGCTCGTGTTTTCACTAAGATTAAGACATGCTGCCGACTATTTGATCACATTACCAGGCATGAAGGAACACCTAGATAAAATATACGATTTCATTAGAACTGGTAAGGGACCAGAGAGTATAGAAGATGCCAAGGAACAAAGAAAGGTGGAGGTTAAGAGCATGATTTTACGTTTTTTGATTAACTGTCTTATCAGGGAACAAGACCAACCAGACAGAGAGGTAAAGAAAGGTCTGACGGATTGGAGTGACAACATAGCTGCCGGTCGGCATGATAAACAGGGACAGACAGAATGTATGTACAAGAAAATACGAAAGGCGATTATAGAAATACACAAGGAAGAGTCTGATGGGCAGTATGAGTCATCAACGGAAGAGGTTGAGCCAGAACCAGAGGAAAAGGATAAAATAAATTACGTAGGCAAAGCACGACAGTTTGACAAGCCCAATTTTCTCGACTACCGCAAACAGGGACATTCTATAAAAGAAAGATATTCCCTCGAGAATCTATTCCAAGCTACTGAAAAGGCACTGAAACGACGGGTAAAGAACGAGAGACCCCACACCCCACATGAACAGGAATTAGTCCGGTCAGCCGTCCAATGGGTGTCCAATCCTAACATATATAGCAGTGATGTAGTGGCCCAGACCTTTTTGAGCCTTCCGCCGAACGAACAGCGTTTGGCTGGTATTTACATGGTTCAACATTTGATAACATGGTATGAGAGTCAATATTCTGATCCCGGTCCATTGTATAAATTACTGGACGATATACTTTTAGAGAGATGGACAAGCCTGGGTACTGAATTAATTAATGTCATTCTGGACCAACGACATAAGTACGTGACTTCTCTGACTACATGCATGATTCCCGCCCCACACCACGACAGAAAGAACTTACACATAGACAGACAGAACCCCATACGAGAGGTACATCCCGTTAAAAATACAGCGGGTGAGCTTCAACGAGCATATGTTTACACACCCTTGACGAAACTAGAAATACTGGAAATGAAAAAGATGTTGCCCTGCCATGATAAAGACCCGGGGGTTTCACCGTGAATTAAAAGACATTCTCCGCATAGGGGATTACACGTACGCTGACATTATAAAATTATTGAAAGTACTGTTACCTGCTGATATTTACGAAAAGCTTAAGGAAAAGGACTGGGAGGTGGGAGAGAAAAAGTTAAGTTGGGCCGAATTGGAAGAAGAGGATAAAGGCCGGCACCCTGGTGTTGGTCTTGGGGAGAAAGCCCAAGCACTACCTGAACTCCTGATACAGGTTCTGCCGAGATTATTGATTACTAAAAAGGAAGATTGGGATGCTATTTCAGCCTGTAAACAGAAACAAGATGAGGACACAAGTGATTTTTATTCTAGATTTGAGAAATGCTTTTCTATTATTAGTGGCCTTAAGCCAAGTAGTGAATCATACCCACATCTTTTTGTGAGCAAATTAGTAGAGAATTCCTTACCCCCGATCAAGAATAGAGTACTGAAGGTTGAGAGTACCTGGCAAGCAAATAGCCCTTCCCAAATGTTGCAAATGCTACAATATCATCAGAACAGAATTAGAGAGGAACAGGATCATGAAAAGAGACGCATGAAAGATACGAAAATGAAAGTGCTGGTTGCCCAAACGGTACCAGCTAATGCGAACAAAAAGGGTACGACACCTGTTAAAGGGAACTGTAATTATTGCAAGCAACCAGGTCACTATGTAAATGAATGTACCGTTCTGAAACACAATATAGCTACAGGCAAGACAAAAGAACGACCGCATCCTCCTAGACAGAATAGCAACCCGCAGAACACGCAACAGACAGTAGCGAATTTTCCACCCCCACCACCTGCCACGCAACATGCCACACAACAAATGTACCAGTACACACAGTCGGACTATCCAGAATACCAACAGTTCTCATGAAACAGCCTAGAGAGGGAAGTTGGCTTGCCCCTTATTGAGGTTCCTGTAGATCAAGGGGGTCCCTATGTACATAGTCGTGTATTGGGAAAAGACAGAAAATTTCTGATTGACACAGGGGCGAGCAGAACTACGATCAGCCATGACGAGGTTCCAGGGGCACCCCTCTCAGGCTCACAGAATGTTTCCCTGGGATTTTCAGGAAAGCCTATTGTTAACGAAGTGTCGAAACCAGTTTCCCTAGGGGTCGGTCCATTGTCACATACCACAGACTTGCTGCTTACTAAGTCGTGTCCGGAAAACTTGCTTGGTATAAAGACGTTGAAAGAACTAGGAGCAGTTATATGTTGTTCTGCGGAAGGAGTACGACTGTTCTTACGTGATTTTAAGGGACATTATGTGTTGAAAGATTTTGACCACAGACTCCAGAATGTACCACAGCACTTATGGGCACAAGATCCGACTGACGTAGGTTACATGCACATTACACCACACCGTGTCACTCTCAAAACAGGAGTAGTACTACCACGTATCCGACAATACAAGTTACCACCTGATGCCGTAGTAGCCTTACTGAAAATTGTTGATGAACTCATTGCACAAGGGGTGGTAGTAGAGACTGACTCGAATGTATGTAATTCACCTGTCATCCCTATTCTTAAACGAACAGACCCCAATGCACCACCAGTTTACAGACTAGTGGTTGACCTTCGAGAACTGAATAAATGTGTAGTTCCTCAATACCCAGTGGTTCCAGATATTTCTTCATTATTGACTGCTATTGATTCTGAGGCACCAATCTTTTCTATAATTGACCTGAAGAACGCCTTTTTCAGTGTCCCGATTCAGCCAGATAGCCAGTACCTCTTCGGATTCAGTTTAAATGGATGCAGTTTTAAATTTACGAGAGCTCCCCAAGGTTTTACAGAAAGTCTCAGTATTTACAGCCAAGCCTTAAAAAGACAGCTGGACAGTATTCACATGCCTGCCAACACTGCCCTGCTCCAGTATGTAGACGACATCCTTATCACAGCACGATCAGAACCAGACTGCGAGAATGCATCACTGACAGCTTTACACTTCCTGGCAGACAAGGGGCACAAAGTGTCCCCTTCGAAGTTGCAATTCTGTGCACAGCAAGTGGTGTACCTTGGACACTTGCTGTCCAAGAGGGGTAGACAGCTGACACAAGAACGTATTCAGTTAATTGCTAACCTTTCACAGCCCAAGACACAAAAGGAAGTACGGGCCTTCATTGGCCTCACTTCATACTGTAGACAATGGATTCCCCAGTATGCCTATTTAGCCAAACCACTCATACAGTTGACATCACAGGAGGCAGCGTCTTCGACTGTCCTCCCTTGGACACAAGAACATACCCTGGCATTTGAAGAATTAAAAAGAGCCTTATGTCAAGCACCAGTTTTAGCGACGCTTTTTGTCACTGAACGAGATGGAACAGCATTATCTATCCTCACACAAGATCAAGCAGGAAAAAATAAGCCTTGTGCTTATTTTTCTAGTACACTGGATCCAGTGGCCCAGGCTCTGCCTGCGTGCCTGAAATCAGTTGCAGCAACAGCCCTAGCTATAAGACAGAGTGACTCCATAGTGTTAGGACACCCCCTGACAGTACAGGTTCCACATGCAGCGGAAGTTCTCTTGAACAGGACACAGACGCAGCACTTGACTGTAGCGAGACTGACAGGATATGAACTGACGTAATTTCAGCCACACATAGAGATCAGACGATGCAACATTCTCAACCCTGCTACACTCTTGCCCTCAAGCACAGTAGACACTGCACCACATGACTGTGTGGAAGTAATTAATACAGTGCCGAAACCAAGACAAGACCTGACAGATATTGCACTGCCAGACCCTGACCTGACACTTTATGTAGATGGTTCCTGCATGAGAACAAGCACAGGAGAGTTAGTGGCCGCATATGCCGTGACCACTGATACAGAAGTCATAGAGACACAAAGAATAGACACACTGTCAGCACAAGCAGCAGAGCTCATCGCTCTGACACAAGCCTGCATAAGAGCCAAGAACTTGAAAGTGAACATATTTACAGATTCACAGTATGCCTTCGGGGTTGTTCATGACTTCGGAGTGTTATGGAGGGAGAGAGGTTTCCTGACCTCTCATGGGGCCAAAATTCAGCATGGTCCCCTTATTCAGGCTCTTTTAGAAGCAATACATTTGCCTACAGCCATAGCCGTCCTGAAATGTAAAGCACACACGAAAGTTACAGACACCATTTCCCAGGGTAACGACCTGGCAGACCGAACAGCTAAACTTACAGCCCAGACACCAACAGACACGACAAAGACAGAGGTACCATTACTGACAAACAGCATGACAGTCAGGGATCCTTCACAAGATGTACTCGACATACAGACACATGCCACTCCAGACGAAATAAAGAGATGGACTGAACAAGGAGGGGGCCAGCCTGACCAAGGTTGGATGACTAAAGGCAAAGCCACATGGTTTCTCCCAGACTCTATGGTACAAGTTATCATAAACACAGCACATAGTCCAGCACACTTAGGAGAAAAGGCAATGCTAGACAGCTTACAGAATATCTGGTTTAACAAGCACCTGCGTGCAGCAGCGAAACAGAAAGTACGTACCTGTATGATTTGTTGCCAGTTCAATCCAGGCAAAGGCATTCCGGTGGAACAAGGCGGATTTCATCCTCCTGACCATCCTTTTGAAGTCCTCCAGATGGATTATATCCAGATGGACAAATGTAGAGGTTACAAGTATGTCCTAGTAGTTGTATGTGCACTATCTAGATGGACAGCAGCGTACCCAGTCCCAGATTATACTGCTGTGACCACCGCCAGGCAATTGGTACGAGAGTTTTTCCCACGGTACGGATTGCCCCGTGTCGTGTACTCAGACAATAGCCAGCCCTTTTCCTCTGAATTAATGAAACAAGTTTCCCTTCTGTTAGGATACCAGTGGAAGTTTCACTGTGCACGACACCCTGAAGCAGCTGGACTTGTCGAGCGCCATAATCAGACACTTAAGACGAAATTAGCGAAAGTCTGTGCAGAAAAAGGCGTGGATTGGATGGTAGCCTTGCCGGTTGCCCTCTTTTACATGCGTATGGTAGCTCATTCCAGAACAGGCCTATCCCTTTACGAAGTGGTTTTTGGTAGACCACCGAATATGTGGGGTACGCCTATGCCTAAGAAAATAACTGATGTTGACAGTAATATGCTGACAGATTACCTGGCTTCCTTGATGTCTGCACTACTCTCTTGTCGTTCACAGGTTGCCGCCGCCTTCCCCGACAACACCCAAGTCAAAGAACATACCATCGTCCCTGGTGACTTAGTCTACATTCGGAACTTTGATCGATCAAGCCCCCTTGAGCCGCGCTGGAAAATACCGAAGTTAGTTTTGCTCACCACGAGGACTGCCGTCAAGGTCGAGGGACACCGGGGATGGCTTCACGCCCAGCACTGCAAGAAATTTTTGGGAGATTCCGGAACTTTGATCAAAACTAAAGACAATCCTGATAATACTGACTGCAAGCCCCCTTTGCTAGAAAAGACTCTGCAACAGGAGTATAGGTCCAAATTACGATCTAGTAAGTCAGACAGCGTATAATTGTTTAAGTCCACTAGGTGGTGAATCGGTTAGACAGGTTCCTGACATGTATAAGATCGTAGACCAGAATAGGAGAAAGAGAGAAATGAAAGAAAAGTACTGCAAGATATTACGCAGTAGGTGTATAGTAACTCTGATTTTTATGTTTCTTCTGTGCATCACTATAATATGTATCAGCTTGACACTACATGTTTTCTTTCCTCCTATTGCCTCACGTATACACTCTTCCTTTAATGACACTGTAGAGCACACATTCAGTGATCTGCCACCCCATGAATTGTCTTATCGACTAGCCCTGCGCAACAATACTTTTATTCGAATGTTGCAGCATTCTCATCAGACCAGCAATGTAACAAATTGCTGGGTATGTGGCCGACTCCCACCTTATCAGAAAATGAAGGGAGTTCTGCCCCTCTTTCCTTTTCCGTTCTCGCACAATGGTTCGTGCGGAGCATGGTTTGCATTAATGTCATCACTAGACAGAAAGTCCACAGTTTCCCAGGGCGATTGGATATGGGGAGATCTGAATAAAGTAATGAATGAGGCATGTTTTCCAGACGTAGACGGTCTTCCCCAAAGGAAAGGGACCGATCTAGAAAATGAAGTGTACGAACAAGGAAATGCTTCCCTTAACTTTATGATTCTGAATGTTCAGTCCGAGAAAAATACAGGTCCACCATTCATATCAGTCCTGCCAGTAAAAGGTGAATTGTGCGTTAAAAAGAAAGGATCAGTACATTTGGGACACAGTGATTGTAATACTGTAGTCGAGTTCAATGATAAAGGAAAGTCTACTTTCAAAGCTTCCCGCCATTCCTATTTCATTTGCGGTCAGACAGCCTATGTACGTCTGCCCTTAGACTGGGGTGGGACGTCAAATCAAATCAAAATTTTCTTTATTCGACTGACAGAAAAGCAGTCATAAAAGCACATAAGTACATTGTTATACAATTCCTTCGAAAAGATTTTTACAAACATATCTAAAATAGGCAATTCGCAAGAGAATTAAAAGAATGCAGTAGTCCAGTATAAATGTGCCTGTTCAAGACATGGTTACATATATAGCACAGATCATCTTGGAATCATCCTTCCATACTTAATCTGAACTTCAGGGCTGTTTTTAAAAACTTACAGGTAAAAAAAAGTCTTCAGGGCTGTTTTTAAAACCTTACAGGTAAAAAAAGTCTTCAGGGCTGTTTTTAAAAACTTACAGGTAAAAAAAGTAAAAACTTACAGGTAAAAAAAGTTAAAAACTTACAGGTAAAAAAAGTTAAAAACTTACAGGTAAAAAAAGGTGGGACGTGTTATATAGCGTTCCTGCTGCCACCCGTCTTTCTTGCCCCATCCCGTTATCATCGAGATTCACGGCTAGTACATGTCAGACACAGGAGGGAGACCGATTCCCCAGTGGTTGATCAGACTGAGACAGCTTAGGAGCAATATACAGATTTCAATAAGGGATTCTTTTTCTTCATAGGTCCCGTCCAAAACAGTAAACTCATACGCAGGTTAACAAGAACTCTAGAAGCAGTAGTGAATGAGACTGCATCTGCCCTGGCGAACTTGACCGAGGAGCAGTCTGCCATGCGACTTGTTGTTCTTCAGAATCGCCTTGTTCTTGACATCATCCTGGAAGATAGGGGCGGGGATTGTAGAGTGATCGGCTCCAGTTGTTGCGTGTTTATTCCTAATAACGCGCCATTCGTGTATGCAGCAATAACAAGGCTCCACAAGATAGCTCACGAGATACATCAAAACCCAGGCACATGGACTTGGTCCGGTTGGCTCTGGAGTGTAATATCAGCATGGGGATGGAAAGTGTTGTCGTTCCTAGGAATGATACTGCTTATTATATTCGGTTGCTGTCTCTGTCTGCAATGTGGCCCGGCGATTTGCAGCCTGTGTGCCACTGCCTGTATTCCCCATCCACGTATACAAAAGAAAAAAGACAAACAAATGATGCTGTATGATCAGATATACGGTCTCATGAATATAGATGTGTCCTGAAGGGCACAGTAGGGGACAAGGAGGGAATGAGGAAATAGAAAATTTTACGTGGCCAATATGTCCCCTGCATGTACCCCATGTATGTTCATGTCACTCATGTATTTTCCCTCTCATGCCTGTAATAATAATGCCTCTGCATTTCCGTCTCATATTAGAGTGTCAGTTACCAAGCCTTCCATGAAACAAACGTTAATTCTGCACTGAGGCCCATGTTGCCAATGCATTTACATGGTGCTCGTTTAAAAGTCGAGATGAACCCGTTTTGTGGCTCGGCCGAGCCAGGACCCGAATTCAGGCCCCATGCCTCCAGACACTCTGAAAGCTGCAGTTTAGCTATGTATCCCTGACCTTTTGCATACTTTCTGCTCAGCCGTGAGGGGCCCAGCCCGGCCTGCCAAGACAGTATTTTGCTTACAGTTATCTGCTCTGCTCCACAGAAACACATTCCTGCTTAGTGAAGAAGGTAAACATAACCCGCCTGCAGAAGATAGGGCCTAGCCTTTCTGTCTCCGTTTAAGAGATTTACAGAGCTCGCATCCATAGAAGGCCCATGGCCCCCACGCAATGCACGAATAAATATATGCACACACTGGCTCTTAGTGATGAGCAACCTTTGCTCGAGCGACCTTTACTTCAGATAATACATCCTCCAAACTTAAGATACCAGATAATACCAGACGTGCAGGTCGTCCTGACACTCAAGGCTTCTCTACTAGAACGAAAGTCAGCTCCCCCCAGCTTCCCCCCGTTACACGTTAGTTCCACGTCATGACCAAGTGACGCACACAAGTAGGGTAAAGGTTCCAGCTGACCACGCAGACCCCCTTCATGTATCCACCCATCTATGACACACCTATGACTCCTCAAGTGTACGCCTTCTTACACGCCTTTTTACCCACCCTTTTACACGCCCATGTGCTCTTATCTCTCTTTCTCTTGCTCCGCCTGGAGCGCTCTGCCTTCTCTATGCAAGTTAATGTATGTTTAGCGTATAAATAATGTACTCTGTGAATAAATTTCAGATGACGATCCTTCCTGAACCTTAGTTGTGATGGAACCCGATTCTCCCTTAACTCGAGTTACTGAAATAAAGCCCTTTTGAATCGGACACCACGGACTCTGCCTCTCATTATATGCATGACCTTTTGTTTAAGTATAGAAATTCCGACAGGGTAATATTTTATTTACCACAGTTGGCCCATTCATTTTCGCAATCGCTTGAATTCGCTCTGGGGTCAATCTTCTTCCCTCCTTCGATTAAAGATGACCTAAGTATGTCACTTCTTGTCGACAATACTACAACTTTGAAAGAGACACTTTATGATGGAGGTCAGACAAATGTTGCAACAAAGACAGAGTAGCTTCTTTACAAATCTCCTGATTATCAGCAGCAACTAACAAATCATCGACATACTGAATAAGAGCAGCACCATCAGGTAGAACAATCGTATCAAGCTGTGTTTTCAAAGCCTGATTATAGATCGATGGACTTTCACAGTAGCCTTGAGGAGCGCGTTTAAACCGGAAACTTCGGCCTCCTAAAGAGAAGCCAAAAATATCTCTACTCTCCTCGGCAATCGGGATGCTGAAGAAAGCATTTTTCAGATCAATCACTGAAAACCAAGTAGCAGAAGCAGGAATCATAGTCAGCAAAGCAGTAATGTCAGGAACAACAGGAAATTGCGGAACGACAATTTTGTTCACTTCGTGAAGATCAATCACAAACCTATACACAGGCGGTTGAGAAGAATCAGTAAGTTTCAGAACTGGCAAAACCGGACTATTGCGCACATTACCTCTCGTTTCCTCAATCACACCTTTCTCAATTAGATCATAGATGATCACTAAAAGTGCTCTTTCACCATCACTAGAAATCCGATATTGAGGAATACGTGGCAATCTAGCATTCGCTTTCAACGTTACAACATATTGCGGAATCTCCAAAAGACCCACATCATTAGGACCAGTAGCCCAAAGAGTATCAGGGAGAGAACGCAATTCCAATGGAAGTCAATCCTTAGGCAAATACATCGGAGAGATCACTCTCTTCCCCAATGTAAGCTGTACTCCCGAAGGAGAACAATGCAACGTCGCATACAATCTTTTCAACAAATCCAATCCCAACAAATTCTCACCACAACCTGTCATCAAAATGAGGGGTGCTTCAAATTCGCAAGGTCCAATAGAAAGAGACAAAGGACTTGAAACCGGATTACAAACTAGGGTGCCAGAAAACCCTACGGAAACATTCGTCAAGCCAGACAAAGGCGCGCCAGGGAGTTTAGAGTGCATGATAGAACTCTTTGCAGCACCAGTATCCCAAAGAAAAGGCTCTGACACACCTGATGTAATCACTTCAACATAAGGTCCACTCTGATCTACTGGAACTGACACAACTCCCTCTCTTTGTCTAAGGCTGTCCTAGCAATCATTACCGTCGATATTCTCACCTTCGACATAGTAGTCGTCAGCATAATACTGAGTCGTCCTACCGGACGCACCATTCTGTTGATCAAAACAATTCATAGAATTCTGTGGAGGAAAAGATCGCGCATT
Organism: Lissotriton vulgaris; assembly: GCF_964263255.1. Lineage (NCBI taxonomy): Eukaryota > Metazoa > Chordata > Amphibia > Caudata > Salamandridae > Lissotriton > Lissotriton vulgaris. The sequence goes on from NW_028242970.1 coordinate 31,000, forward strand.
CTAGGGGAAAACACCATGTCCTCCACCTCTAGGAGCTTGCTGAACACCTCAACCTCTCACACCAGAAGCACCATTAGTACTCTGCAACAGAACCGGACAACTATTCTTAAAGTGGCCTTCTTCCTTACAATACGCACACTAATTAGGGCCTACAAGAAAACGCTGTTGAGAAGGCTCGTACCTTTGCGAACCCCTCTGAAACTGCTGAGGTTGCTGATATTCACGCTGATTATTATGAGGCGGATACGCTTGCTGCAAAAGAACCTTCATCTTCAACTCTTTCGTCTTTCCATCTGCTTTTTCTTTCTCATCCTTATCCCTATTTTCGTAATATTGTGCAGTAGCCAATATCTGCGCCGACGAAGAAACAGCCTATGAACTCTCAGAATCCTTCAACTTATTACACAACTCGGGAAGCAAGTTATGCACAAACTTATCTACGAACAACCGTTGGCCACCTTCTGTACTCATGTCTTGACCACAATGATCTATAAACGTCTCTTCGAACCTAGTGAAGAAATCAGACACACTTTCGTCTTTCTTCTGCTTACATGCAGACAACTTATCCCAATTCACTCTCATAATTGGCATTAAAGTCTTCATATAAGTAATGATCCTACCAGGGAGTTCTGCAACTAAAGCTTCAGGTTTAGCTCCTCCACCCTGAAGACCATCTGCAGCTGTAATATTGTTCCATGTATCACCTAACTGTTGCGCATGATCCACATGACGAATCATTCCCCATAAAGGTTGCGGAACCACATTACCAAACAACATATCTATATCGGCCTGTCGCAGGGTTTCCGTTCTCTCACAGAACTGTGCACAGAGACCTAGAACCTGGGTGAGTCAGGGTGACCCACAACTCACCTATGTTTCAGAAATCCCCTTACCAAGCTAGCTACAGTATCTCATCGGTAGTGAATACTTCCCGATGTCTTAGACAATCCAGAACATGAACTTAGAATACCTCAGGTATCGTGGAACACATGAACACTCTTTCGTTATATTATCATTCCAAACCAAAACTGGGAGGCAATGAAAACACGTGCAAGTTTGAAATGTTTATTTTTCAATGCAACATTCTCAAACGCAGTATCTTGTATAATATCAACATACATATTATAAAAATCAGAGTCAGCAGCATAGTCACTAATCCATAGTAAGCAAACTGTGATAACATATTATGATGCAAAAATCTATAGAATTCTGTATCACCTATATTTCGCGCACCCTAATTAGCATATTATTTTATATCTAAGAAGGTCTCATCTGGGCTCTTAGCTGGGCGGACCCATACCTCAAAGTCTCAGTAGGAGGAGATCACATCAACAGCTACCAGCTCTCAGCATGTCTAGCATCAAGTGTGTTTTCTCATTCCCTGTAACTGTATCTTGAACTCACGTAAAGCCAAAAGTTGGCACAAACATTATTTGTGTTATGACTAACGTAGTGCGAGGATCAGGCCTGCTGCAACCTTGTGTTAGAGTGTGCAGTTCTCAGTGTGCAGACAGTTGTACCAAGTGTTCCAGGCACAACTGATACCAGTACAATAATATATTATTCTCAAATAAATCACATCTTTCGTCTAGGTTAAAAGCTGTAATAACAACTAGGTGTCGTGTGCAAACCGAAGCAGAAAGAAAATATAGCGTTTAAACATTTAATAAGCACATGCTAACTTAACACAATCTATGGAAACTTAATAACCATATGACACCCCCCCAATGATCCGAGGACGGTCAAAACATAAATATAAAAGCCAATACTCTATGAGAGGCAAGACCTGAAAGCAGAGTTCAATGATATTGAGCCAAGCTAAATGTATGTAATGTATGTAAAATTTAAAAATACAAAAAATATGTATGAATGCCTATAGTGGCCACATAAAATATAAAAAGTCGAACTTGAGGCCTAACTATAATTAATAGGCCTAGAACATATGAAAAAATCCGAATGTTCGTATTGAAATTGGCACCATTCAGAATTACTAAAAAGTCACGTGCCATAATGATGGAAGTATTCAGAGTCATTCCTCGTTGAATGAATATGCAAAATAGGTAGCAACAGCCTCCAACATGAAATCACTGTCATCATCCGAAAACAGTTCAGCCATCCAATTAAGCAATGGGAAAGAACATACGTGCTCTTCCAACACCGAATCCTCTAGCAACATCAGAGGACAACTCAGTGGGTTCTCGAGAACGCTCTGTGCCAGAAAGTCATGCGCCGCTGCGAATATGTCCCACTGACCCATTAGTCCATGCATCGCTGCCACAGCCATAACCCTTTCGCCAGAACAGACCAACTCATGAGCCACTACGGGGGACATCAGCTGATCAAAGTTGACGTCAGGAGAAGTCGGTAAACAGAGACACAAATCAATGGCCCAGTCGAAATCACAGCTCAGGCAATGAAACACAGGCTGGACACAGGTGAAATAGGAAAATCTGAAGGATAATCCAAAAGCCGTGCTTAAGGTCGCAAGCGGCAGGGATCCATAATAATCAAGCATCCGGTTGCGAAACTGCATCAGTAGGGGCTGTGCGTTTCCTTGCGCAGGATGGGCATCCATGTTTTATAAAATAAAATATCACCAGAACGCCTGCAGCCAAAGCCAGCAAAACAGGAAATCCGCCAAACAGACTAGCGAATATAGAATGAAAGAACGCAGGGATAATACCAAATACCTTTTCAAATGTAGTCACGAGACCACTACTAACCATCTTAAAAAAATGAGCGAGGCTGGATGTGGAGGAGGCATTGAAGATTTGATGAACCAGCTCGCAAAAATGAAACGGCAAATCAGTACTTAAAAGCGCTTGTACTTCTGTGCGTGTGTTTGCTATGTGAAGGACATAAGTTTCACGGGCAGAGCTCAGGGCCACCTGTTTTTGAGACAAAAGGGCTCTTATACGGCCTAAACCATTGAATTCAGCTCTCAAGGTTGGTATTCTTGGCCAAATTAAAACTTCTGAATTCCCATGCGTGGGTGGATACAACACATTCTTGCAGCAAACGACCCTTTCAGACACGGTAACCACATATGCGATACCAGCCTCTAACCCACAACAAAACTCGTTATTCAAAAGTAAATAACTACCGTTGGACAACAACGTGAACGTGGGAACTATTGCAGGAACTGGTGTCCCTTTCAAAACACAGGCCAAATTAGGTTTGTCCTGATTACAAGAACCATGCAACTGGATGTGTCTGCAAATAAGTGAGCGGTCAGGCGACTGTGTACATTCTTCACCATTCAGATTCACTTCATTCCCCTCCTTAAGGCATCTGTAAGTGTATGGTAAGGACCATGTCTCATGGAGGAAAGCGCTGCCTAATGGTTCATATCGCCCAATGGCTATATATTTCATACAATTTGTAAATTTATACAAAGCAAAAGGTAATGTTATAACACCATGAATAAGCCATGTTGCTGCAGTCACTTCAGCCACCGAAAATGGCAGGGATTCTAATTTTTCAATATGTAACATAGAAAATGTTGCATCTCTCATTGACAACATGCGCTGTTTTTCAGTCAAATTAAACGGGGCAAATAATGATGATACGTTCAAAAAAGTCCATGGCACTCGACCAGACTTAAGAGTCTGTAGTGTCCACGTAAACTGCATCACAGAACGCAATTGATTTTGACCATGATATAACACGGACACTTCATCATGTACAATGTCGACAACAGAAGACACAATATTATTCAACGTGTAAATTCGGGAAGAAAGCGTGTTAATGCTGTTATCAACCACTGCAAGCACTTTTTCTAAATTAGCTTGATCAATAGCCCTTAGGCGTTTAGCAGCCTCAACCTGGTTAACTTTCCAAATTTCATTGTAAATCGCATACAGCCATCGTTTAGATCTACCTTTAGCCGGGCCTTTTATAAAATCGTTCAAATCCACATTATCATGTAATTGAGACAGATGTAGTTTAACTGCAGCTAAAGTGGAATGCTGTAACCAATTTTGACACAGCTTCCCCACACAATAAGTCGTGACAGTATAGTCTTCTTCAAAACGTGGATCGGGCCTGAGTTTTGTGAACCCCTCAGCCAAACCCATAAAACGGCGCTGGCAAGAATCAGCACTCTTTTGCCATACCAGCCAACCCTTGGAATCCAAACTGGAAATGTTAAAGGACGAATTGCGTAAAAGAGTTTGCAACTCTTGAATGGAGGAACCAGTGAAATTACCCCAACCTGTATATTCATTTAAATCTGGGATGGTCGGTGTATTTAATTTTTTAGAAGTAGCCAATCCAAAGCATGTTGTCTGGAAAATGGTCGAATTTAAAAACAACATGTGATTCGGGATGAGACATGCACGGTGCAAAGCCTCAGTGCCTTGTACATGCCAATCTTTGGTACCCCAAACCGATTTAAGGTCAATTGTTCCTTTCCAGAACTCGTAGCCATCTACAGCCAACCTGTCTAAAAAGGACTTCGAATACAGCAATTTTGTATCTACGGCCTGAATATCCCAATCATCAGAACGTACATTTTGTTTAATCACATCTCCCATGTTTACTCTAAGCACATTTGGAACATTAATCACTTCAGTAGGCCCATGTATCTGAAACCTAACCGCATCCCACACAATCCCATCAAGGACAGGCCAAGCAGTAATGTTAACTGTATTCAAGTTTCGTTTCAGTCTGTGCGCAGAATGTGAAGAGGAAAGAGGGGCCAATGTTCCATTAAGGTACCGAATTCCTGTTCTTTCTTTAACGTAGTGACCATCATTCAGGCGGAAAAAATAAAACACAAAACCAATTGACATAAAAAGATAGAATGAAAATAGGATCAACCAAATGTATGTCCAAGGCGGAATTAAAAAATGTTTTTTAAACAACGTGGCATATCTTGCAATGTTTGTGGGTTTCTTTGAAGTTTCCGAAACAGAGTCAAAAGAGAATCTGGACTGGCCTGCCAAATGGGTCTGTAAATCAGGCATCGATGAATCAGCAGGATAAGTGTAGTTTAGCTCATCAATGTTAGTATCAGGAATAGTATTTAATAAAGGACTGGATATGGCAGGCATCTCAAGGGACACCTCCTGTTCTGCACCAGATGTAATAGCCAGCACAGAGTGCCTCACCATGGAAGGACAGGATACAGCCGGTGTCATGCTATGAAGAATCGGCCACCCTGTGTGTCTTGACATTGTCAATAGAAATAAATCTGTTTTCCTTACGACCTGGAAGTGGTGGTAAAATGACTGTTCTTGTGCCCTTCACTCCAAGGACTCGAACTGGTGCTCGATATGAGGGACCAAACTCTTTCTTGTTATCGATCTTCTCTCGAACCAGTTCTCCAACTTGGGGTAGCCAGCCAACTACCGGGATCTGCAACGCATCATCCGATGTGGAGGGCAAATGTTCCTTTGCAAGACTGTCTCTGGTCTTTTGTAGATTCTGTAAAACATTGCAATGTTCATCTACGTCAAAGGCCCCGGCCTGGGCCTTGTAGTCCGGCCCATCAAGGTCAGGTACATACATCTTGATACCAAAGAGCATTTCTATCGGGGTCCGCCCACCCAGAGACCTTCTAGGGAGATTATTAAGCGCACGCTGCACGCCTATGAGGTGGGCTAACCAGTTACTGCCAGTGCCTATAACTCGAGCTGTCAAAGATTGCTTTAAGTCGCGGTTCATTCGTTCTACTACACTATTACCCTCGGGTCTGTAGGGACTCGAAAATTTGACTTGGACCCCCATCGAAACCATAGCATCCTTATACGCCTTAGAGGCAAACGCCGGACCCTGATCCGAATGGAAGGTACCACAGGCAAAAATTCCCACAAAGACTCGCAAATCCTTAATGACAGTACGTGAATCAGCGCTCCGATGCGGCCATACCCACACAAAGCGTGTGCATGAATCAACTGCTACTAAGATGTACTTGTATGCAATATCAGAAGAAAATGGACCGCAGTGATCCAAATAAACACATCCAAGTGGTTTATTCGAGATGTACAACTGTGTCTGAGGCGGACGCGCAGCAGTCGAAGGTTTAATCTGCTGGCAAATGTCACATTGAAGAACATATTCACGCGTCTGTTTGTACAGTCCCCGCCACCAGAATCTCTGTTGTAGCTGAGTTACAGTGGCCGAGACGCCCGCATGCGCAGACGCCACACCTTCATGTGCCGCTGTAATCAAAGCAGCTCTGCGATCCGAGTTGGGAAGCAAACGCTCGCCAACTTCAGGGATTTTCACATAAGGAACCTTATCGGGACTTAAGTGGTATGTGTATTTAGAAGGGAATGCCGCAGGATATTTACCTCCCTTCTCCGTTGCAGCTATAGCTGCCAAGACGTCATCATCTATTTTGCTTCTGGACCTCGTGACTGCTGCAACTAAGTATTTTGATACCGCTGACTTCGCTGCTTCATCAGCAAGTGAGTTGCCAACAGCGTGGACCCCCACGCGCTGATGACCGAGAGTATGAATCACAAACACAAGTGGCAGCTTCTCTTTAAGTTCCGCCACTCGTACCCAGATCGTTTTATGTTTTATTGTGCTACCTTTGGAGTCATGAAAATCATTCTGAATCCAAAAGAACAAGTTTTCATTGTAAGACTGGACACAGTAGTAAGAATCACTTACGATCAAAGTCGTCACACAAGGATCCGCGTATTCTAATGCAAGCATCAGAGCCCGAAGCTCTGCTAATTGTGCGGTGCAGTCTCCAAGCGTCTGCGTGTGCACGACACTAGACTCGAACTCATCGTTCACCATGGCACCGACCACAATGGCGCAAGCGGAAACGTGGCATGTCTAGAGCCATGCGCAACCTGCGCCGAACCATCAGTGTAAATGATGCAATGGAAATCCTCCAACGGCCGCATTGCTAATGGAGCAGGATGAACAAATTCATACTGTAAATACTCCTGCGACCGTAAAGTGGCGTCAAAAATAAACGTGACATCCTGGGACGTCAAGGACGCAGCCCATTGAATCCACCGAGGGTGCAAAGCTTTGGAATTAGGTACACTGGCTTTCGTAACCGCCTCTAAGGCAGGACACGGGGTAACAACCAACATGCGCTTTCCTTGTGACAGGGCACGTTCTTTAAGAATTGCCATCTGCACAGCCGTTACAACTTTCTCCACAGTGGAAAAACGCAATTCAGCCGAAGTGTACAAGTGTGACTTGTAAGCAATAGGTACTGTATCTCCTTCATTAAAAGTCAGGTACGTGAAACCCACCGCCCCAGGGATAATTCTTATCACCAGGTTGGTCTGGTTATCACGAGTCTGTAAGTATTCAGAAGCGAGCAAATCAGCCTGCAAAGACTGCAGAATGGCCGAATGCTCAGGCAGCCAGCATGATTTAGAAAAATTTGGTTGTATCAAAGCATACAAAGGCTTGATACGCTGGGCATATTCCGGAATGTAAGTCCTCCCGAAATTCAGAAAGCCCAGAAGAGATTGTAATTTTTTCAGTGTTGTCGGAGAGCACAAATGTGCACATTTCTCCAGGAAATGGGGTGCTAAACCCTTCCCTTCATGGTTAAGCTTGTAACCTAGAAACAACACCGTGTACTCTGCAATGTGCGACTTTGCAAAGTTAAATTTGTAACCCATGTCAGCAAAGTTACAAATTATGCTATTTACTCGACCCAGATGCTCCCAAAGATCGTCGTCTGTGAGATAAATGTCATCCACATACGAACAAGCAACTGGGTCGAAGCTCTCCAAAAGAGAGACTATGCGTGCGGAAAAAACTCCAGGACTGTTCTTGTAGCCCATTGGGAGTCGTTTAAACATTTTTTGCACTCCGGCGCACGTAAAACTGGTCCATTGGGAACTTAGACCGTCTAATCTATGTGCATAAAAACCATTGGAAATGTCAAGCGTGGTTTTGAACCGTTTACGCTCAAGACTATTCACTAATGCAGAGCCGTGCGTATTCTGTACTGCACAGTTACGGCAATGCGAGTTCAAATGCCTATAATCCAAAACCAAACGATATGAGCCGTCCGGCTTGTTCACAGTAAAAAGGGGGTTATTCATCGGTTACACACACGTTTCAATTACACCTTGATATTCCAATTGTTCAAGGATAGCTGCGACTGAAGCTTTCGCTTCACGCCGTATGGGATATTGAGGTTGAGGCTGTGGCTGTGACCGTAAAGGAATCTCATGGCTTGGTGACAATTTATCCCAGCCACATTGATTGCGGTACACAGCCGGCGCAAGCGCCAGAGCCAACTCTTCTGCAAAATGCAGCGCTTCCACCCTCGGCACAGTGTGCGCGAAGCTGGGCAGGATTACCTCCTCCCCTCGCGGAGCTGCGAGAACAAAAGGTGGGGGCCAGTCAGCCTCCGAAAGCAAAATGTCATACGTAGACGAGAGATTCTCCCAAAATACCCCTTTTACAGTTCGCTGCATGTCACCTTCAATTAACAGGGCAATTTCAAAAAGTCGTTCAGGGGGAGCAACATGCGTATCTGCTGTTTCAATCACAACAAAAGTTTCAGTCGCTGTCACCTTCAACAGTGGACGGAGGGCCTCTCTCACTATGGTAATCTCTGCTGCGCTGTCCAGCAAGGTCAGAGCCCACGTCAGATTCCGAAGCCGCGTTCTCACTATCTGGGGCATAACGATGCGCGGTCAGGGCAGCGACTTTCTTCGTGGCAAACTGTGGTCTCTTGGGCGTAGAGCCTTCCTGCTGATCTCCACTGGCACGCGGGCGGGGCTGACCACGTCCTTGCTGGCCACCCTGGCCCCTGCCGCCCCCTCCACCACCGGTTGACGGAGCCGATGAGTCCTGAAAGGAACGAGGAGAGCGTTGGTCAGAAGCCTGAAACCTCTCAGGCGATTTAATCATCGCGCGGTCGCGCAAATCATAAACACGATCCGACTGCGCAGGCAATGGAGACGCAGGAGCAGAAACCTGTATTTGTTGTTGCTTACCCTGATTCTGCTTTTTTCGGCCAATTTTGTTTCTTGGACTTTTGTTGACCACTAGTTTCCGATGTCTGACCCTGGGGCTGTTTCTTCTCCTTATCAGGAAAAGATTTAACCCCCTTTGCATTGCGGCCCACCATTTTGTAAGCATTCACAATAATCTTTGCTAACTGTCGGGGTCGGTCGGGCTCGGGAACCAACGCTAATGCGTTAGCAACTTGAAAGTTCACTGCATCTCCCTTGACATTCGCAAGGATCACACCGCAAACCACTTCAAAGGAGCCACACAGGCGCATGCCCAATTCAACAGCCGCCTCCGGTCCATGTTCGTCCTGAACACGTTTAAGGACCCCACCTAGATTGGTCACAGACGGGGAGCCATAGCACCTCGAATAGACCGCTGCAAAAGTTTTTCCCCAGGTCTCACAGTCAGCAAGGTCAGGAGCCAGATCTTTCGGCAAACTCAGTGTAAGAATCCGGTGTTTATCACCCGGACTCGTATTAGGAAACACAGCTTCCAGCTGGCCGAATTTCTCAGCAAGCCAGAACGGAAAATCGTCCTTTTCCTGGGGCTTCTTACCCATCACGGAATTAACCATGACCGGGTTGATTTTCAGACCAGCATGTTCTGCTCGAAGCTGTGCGCCTCTAGGGGCCGCGTCCTGAACATTACGGCCAATGTAATGAACAAGCGCTCTAATCACTCCCACTGCGACTTCATGAAGCCGCCGCAGATCAGCCACGTTACAAGTGGCACGTTGAGTATGAGGAGTAAATCCAGCCAAAGCAGGCCAAGTAGTGCCCGGAATGGACAAAGGACCTAACCTCGGAGCGGTTAAAGCGTGCGGTAGGGCGCCACCAAACCAAACTCCATGCTGCCAAGCGTCAATAGGAACCTCCAGTGCTCTGTACGGAGCGTACGCAGCCGGTACATCTGAAGCAGTGTATGAGTGGAACACACCAGAATTAGCGTCCACCGCTGGAAATGCCACCCACGAATAAAACAGTTCGTACGGGTAAGCATGTTCCGCGCTCACCACCAGAACCACAGCCAAGCCTTCCACAGGAACATCATACATCCGCAAATGGTCACGCACCGCAATGCGACTATGCTGCGGGATGTCCACGGCTTGAGCCATGTTAGCACAGGAACTAGAAAAAACAAATTATACTTTGTAGCACAACTGGGCAGTAATTCAAAGAAACCGTTTTAGATAGATTCAAGCTTGAAAAGGACCTATTTCAAAAATAGGTAGGTTTTTTCCGACACTGCCGTTTTCCGGAAACGGGAATGTAGGCGTTAAGGTTTGAATGATATACTACTCGAGTGTCATGTTATAAGGCCAACCAACGTATGGGCGCCATGTCGCAGGGTTTCCGTTCTCTCACAGAACTGTGCACAGAGACCTAGAACCTGGGTGAGTCAGGGTGACCCACAACTCACCTATGTTTCAGAAATCCCCTTACCAAGCTAGCTACAGTATCTCATCGGTAGTGAATACTTCCCGATGTCTTAGACAATCCAGAACATGAACTTAGAATACCTCAGGTATCGTGGAACACATGAACACTCTTTCGTTATATTATCATTCCAAACCAAAACTGGGAGGCAATGAAAACACGTGCAAGTTTGAAATGTTTATTTTTCAATGCAACATTCTCAAACGCAGTATCTTGTATAATATCAACATACATATTATAAAAATCAGAGTCAGCAGCATAGTCACTAATCCATAGTAAGCAAACTGTGATAACATATTATGATGCAAAAATCTATAGAATTCTGTATCACCTATATTTCGCGCACCCTAATTAGCATATTATTTTATATCTAAGAAGATCTCATCTGGGCTCTTAGCTGGGCGGACCCATACCTCAAAGTCTCAGTAGGAGGAGATCACATCAACAGCTACCAGCTCTCAGCATGTCCAGCATCAAGTGCGTTTTCTCATTCCCTGTAACTGTATCTTGAACTCACGTAAAGCCAAAAGTTGGCACAAACATTATTTGTGTTATGACTAACGTAGTGCGAGGATCAGGCCTGCTGCAACCTTGTGTTAGAGTGTGCAGTTCTCAGTGTGCAGACAGTTGTACCAAGTGTTCCAGGCACAACTGATACCAGTACAATAATATATTATTCTCAAATAAATCACATCTTTCGTCTAGGTTAAAAGCTGTAATAACAACTAGGTGTCGTGTGCAAACCGAAGCAGAAAGAAAATATGGCGTTTAAACATTTAATAAGCACATGCTAACTTAACACAATCTATGGAAACTTAATAACCATATGACAGGCCATGTTCATAATACATGAGTCTGCTGTCTGTGATAACTCCTTCCTGCAGGATTCTTTCAGGGATGAGGTAAAGTCTGCTTAAGGGCCAAAACTTCAGCTCGCTTCCACAGAACATGTACCCAAACACGCTGAAAATGAGCCGGTATAGCTTGAGGATTATCGTTCGCATCAGCAGGCACTGCATCCTTTCATACCGGAGGAACCTCTCTCATTGGATATTGTCGCACTTTTCTCCTAACAGAAGGAACAGGCTCAAACAACGACTGAGAAGGACACTCGCTCCTAAACTAAAGCAATGTTGCAACTGCTTTTTCGACTTCGAGACCCACTATTGTTCCTTTCGCAAACTCAGACTGTACACGGACAACTCAGACGGAGTATGTCCCTACTCATCATCTTCCCATTCCTCACGAAGGAAAGTAAACATCATGTCAAAGACATACCTCTGCTTCGGTGCTTCCCATAGACGGAAAACATCCATAACCGACTCTAAATCATATCTCGAAGAATTAGTAACCCATTTACGAGCCATATGATCCAGTACTGCCCGCTCTTCGGGACCAGGCATTTGGCTACGCAACTGTTTACGCGCTGAAACACGGGTCAAACTCAATGATCCAAAGAAAGGAGACAAAAGGCCAGTAACAGTATCAGTCATTCTCTGTCGAACAGAAGGAGAAGCTGCCATAAGGACAGGAGGCAAAGCAGGTGGAAACAAAGTATACGTAGAAGTAGTATCAGAAGGAGTATTAGAGGAAGTGGGAATTACAGGAGAAGAAGTTGTAGAAATTGGAGGCGGAACAGATAGCAAAGTCGGCGGCCCTTGAGAAGGCTGTGCCAAAGGAGTAGGAGCCAACTGAAGAGGAGCTGGCGGCAGTGCAACAACAGGAGGCAAAGCAACTGGAGGTTGCGCAACTAAAGGTTGTGGAGGTGCTGTAGCACTCTGCGCATAATGTGGTGGCGAACTCAACAAATGTGACATCAAAGGATCCTTTTCAAGGTCCTTCGTCGCACCCTGTTGAAAAGGTGATAGGGCTGTATAACATTTATCTATAGCCATTTTAGGTTTCCTGTGCAACTGCTCACTCGCTTGTTCTTCTTCATTATCTTTAAACTGTATAGCAGCCTGCATTATCGATATACCCTTCTCTCTTTTATTTCTCTTCGCTAATTTAATTTCTCTCTGTTTCGCTCCCTTTTGCCAGAGGCGGAAAGAGTCAAACATCGCCGCCTGGGCTTTCTTCTTAAATAGTTTAACTTCCAGATTATCTAAAATCTCCGTGTCATAGCTACCATATTGGGGCCATTTTAAAACACCATCCTTCCTAGTGTAGCGGATCCACACTTCATTATACGTAATGGGGCCCACACCATGTTTAGAATAGAGCTCATAAGTTGGAGTTCCAACCGGAGGTATCGGACACGAGTCCTCCAATCGGGAATCCCTATTACAACCACTACAAAATATCTTTCCAAGTCTGCTAAGACCAGGCATCTTCGCTCACTAGTCTAGCTTCAAACTTCAAGGGATTATCAAACTCGATAGTCTCGCAAATATACGAGTCCCTCGGCTTTGGCACTTGCAAGTTCCAAATCAAAGATCCCAAAGGATACCCAAATACTAAGGACTGCAAGACGCTCCACTCATACTTAACTGAGGTATCGATCACGTCACCAGAAGACCCGTCTATCGTCTCGCTCTACAAATCGTCAAAGGGTCCAAGACAGGGCGACAGTCAGGGCAGCAGTCCTTTGTAGCCGTTAGAAAGCGGGAAGCCTCGCAGCAAAAACCTTCGGACCACGACGACATACAGGGGTCGATGAAGTGGTTGGACTTCCTCCAGAATTTTCTCTCGAAGCTCCTCACGATCTTCAGACTTGGACCGGTACTACTGAAGTCGCCCCACGATGGACGTCAACTGAAGAACCGGGTTTTAGAACCCAGCGCGCCAGGGGCACACCCAAAGTCTTCGGGTTCACGTGTCTTAGAATACAGAGACACTGGATACTTCTCGGTGACGTCAAAGATCAAATTTTTTGGCTGCAACCAGGAACAGAAGTCTACGAAGTACGACACGGGTAGGTTCGCTAGAGACTGCTCAATTTTCGTATTACGAGACATCGTCTTTTATGCTAAAAATCACGGGGCATATTACCAGCAACTCACATCCCCTTTTTTTTTTAAATAATTATTTTAAAATATTTATTAAAAATTATATAATAATATATATATTTTAAATAAATTACATTTAATATTTAAATAACTAAAAACATATATAAATATTCTTACACTCTATATTTATAATATCGATATTTTAACTTTCTATATTTTTACATTCGATATTTTCATACTCGATATTTTTACTTTCGATATTCTGAAATTCTATATTTTTATCGTCGATATTCTGACACTCTATATTTTTACAGTCGATATTTTAACACTTGATATTTTTACTTTCGATATTAATTAATTACTTTCCCAGACCGCATTCCCGACGGCCCCGCCGAACAGGGAATCCAAGAGGTACGAGAATTATGTAAAGAAGATATTCTCATCCCTAAAACGATATTTTACACACTCGATATTCAGAACTCGCCTTCGATATTTTTTTTTCACTATTAAAATCGATATTACTTACCTCGATAATACTTACCTCGATATTATTGCAGACTCGATATTCCTGACTCGATATTATCTCCATTCGATAAAAAAACCTCGATATTTAGACTGCATACCAGATGGGGCAGCACAGATGGGACAGTACAGATGGGGCAGCACAGATGGGGCAGCACAGATGGGGCAGCACAGATGGGACAGTACAGATGGAGCAGCCCAGATGGGGAAGCACAGATGGGGCAGCACAGATGGGGAAGCACAGATGGGGAAGCACAGATGGGACAGTACAGATGGGACAGCACAGATGGGACAGCACAGATGGGACAGTACAGATGGGACAGTACAGATGGGACAGTACAGATGGGGATGCACAGATGGGACAGTACAGATGGGGTTCGCCTCAGTGCTGCTTGGCTCATCCGGGGGGCAAGCGGCCCGGATGGTTGCCTGCCCTTGGATCGCCCATAAGATAACCCACCATATTACATAACGGTGTATGTAATAAACCTGCAGCAATTTTACCCAAAACAGAAAACTGTGTGGTGTGTTATTTATGAACATCCATGCTACCTTTGGAGGGTGGGGAGTGTTGCCAATGATGTTGCTATGTGTTTTCAGTGCCTTCTTGTTGGATCTGGTTTCTCACATACAACTAACTGCCCCCGCCCCAGCTCAGAAGCTTCTAACCCTGCCTGCCCGTTTCTTCTCCGATGCAAGGTGGGGGCTACGATCACTGCCACTGACACAGGCTCCAGGCCGGTACTGAACCCCCAGATCTAAGGGGTGAAGGGCAGCCAGCAGGAACCAAGGGGCGTTGTGGGGGGTGGGGGTGTGGCTGGACAGGTCTACAGCTGTACAGAAGGTGCAGCACCGTGTCAGAGCCCTCCACCCTGGCCCAGCCTAGAGAGAGGACAGGCCGCTGCCGCAGGGACATGGCTGTCAATAGTGCAGCAGGTGCAGTGGCACCGGCGCCCGTGGCTGTGAAGGACCTGCTTTACTCTCATTACTGATCAAATTTATTAGCTGCAACCAGGAACAGAAGTCTACGAAGTACGACACGGGTAGGTTCGCTAGAGACTGCTCAATTTTCGTATTACGAGACATCGTCTTTTATGCTAAAAATCACGGGGCATATTACCAGCAACTCGCGATAATTATTGCTATGTTGGTTTAGCGGGGATATTTTTATCGCCGAGCTGTGGCGATTTTTATCGCTTAGGAACCTTGCTATTATCAAGGTTTATCTCCTAAGCGATAAAAATCGGCCGAAATGCATGAATATCGCTGAAAAGTCAGCGATATTCATGCATTACCGAGCTAATGCGCTTAGCTATGTTATCCACCTACCATTGGATAACATGGCTAAGAACTGCTCGGGGCAGGTGTTAGCTCTTGGAGATATTCGCGCTCAGCGCGAATATCTCCAAAAGTTGGTAATAGGAGATAGCAATGTTAGCGACCACATTCCTGACAAACACCCATTATTTACAAACTGTCCAATCATAGGGAAGGTGCAGGACACTGAAACAATGTAATTTACTATTCCCACTCCACCAAGAAGTAACTCAGGGAAGGTGCTGGATACCAAACCCATATAATTTACTATTCCCACTCCACCAAGTACAAACTCAGGGAAGGTGCTGGACACAAAACCCATATAATTTACTATTCCCACTCCACCAAGTACAAAGTCAGGGAAGGTGCTGGATACAGAACCCATATAACTTATTATTCCAACTCCACCAACTATAACCTCAGGGAAGGTGCTGGACATTCAAACAATGTAATTTACTATTCCCACTCCACCAAGTAGTAACTCAGGGAAGGTGCTGGATACCAAACCCATATAATTTACTATTCCGACTCCACCAAGTACAAACTCAAAGAAATGGCTGGACACAAAACCCATGTAATTTACTATTCCCACACCACCAAGTACAAAGTCAGGGAAGGTGCTGGACACAAAACCCATATAATTTACTATTCCGACTTCACCAAGTAGTAACTCAGGGAAGGTGCTGGACACAAAACCCATATAAGTTACTATTCCCACTCCACCAAGTACAAACTCAAGGAAGGTGCTGGACACAAAACCCATATAATTTACTATTCCCACTCCACCAAGTACAAACTCAGGGAAGGTGCTGGACACAAAACCCACATAATTTACTATTCCCACTCCACCAAGTACAAACTCAGGGAAGGTGCTGGACACAACACCCATATTATTTACTATTCCCACTCCACCAAGTACAAAGTCAAGGAAGGTGCAGGACACAAAACCCATATAATTTACTATTAGCACTCCACCAAGTAGTTACTCGGGAAAAGTGCTGGACAATCAACCTATATAATTTACTATTCACACTCCACCAAGTTTTAACTCGGGGCAGATGCAGGATAATCAAACAATATTCTTAAGTAATCCCACTCCACCAACAACAAACTCAGGTATTATAGTGTACACAAAACCATTATATTTTAATATTTTTTTAAAATATTTATTTACATTCAATTTAATTCTAACATTTAAATAAAATGTTATACAATTTCAAATTTTTAAAACACTCCACATCCTATACCCATAAATATACACATCCCACTCTTAAATTTAAATTTAAAATTTTCATATTTTGATCTACTGATTAAATTTAAAAAAAATTAAAATACATTTTTTAAAATTCAAAATTTTAAGGTAACTGCTGTCCACATTCACATAAAAACACACATCACATTTCTAAATCTAAATATACATTTAGAAAAAAATTATTTGTAAAAATGTTTTTAAAACAATTATTTAAACTTAATTAGAAATGTTACAATATTCACAACCCTATTCCCCTAAACACCCACATGCCACTCCTAAACTTTTTCAATTTTTTTTCAATTTTATTCTTTATTTTAAAATGTATAATTTATTAATAAAAAAACAATTTAAAAAAAATACCATCCAAATTCCTTAAAAACCCACATCCCACTCCTAAATTTTTAAAAAAATATATAAATATTAAAAAAATATATATATTTTATTTCTTAAAAAGTCAAATTTGTACTACACTCCCCACCCTACTCACCTCAAAAAAACACATCCCGCTCCCAAATTTCTTTCAAAATTTAAAAAAATGTTTAAAAATGTTTACAATTTTTTCAAAATTTAAAAATAAAATATAATTTTTAAAAACACTCCCCATCCTATTCCCCTAAAAACCCACATCCCACACCTAAATTTTATTATACATTTATTAAAAAAAAATTAATTTCATTGAAGAAAAAAATAAAAAACAACTCTAAAATCACTTTTTTAAAACACTCCCCACTCTCTTCCCCTAAAAACCCACATTCCGCTCCTAAATTTTACTATGCCTTATTTTTAAAATTTAATTAATTTTTTTTCATTAATAAAAATAAAATCAAATTTTTAAAACACTCCCCACCCTTTTCCCCTAAAAACTCACATCCCCTTTTTTTTTAAAATAATTATTTTAAAATATTTATTAAAAATTATATAATAATATATATATTTTAAATAAATTACATTTAATATTTAAATAACTAAAAACATATATAAATATTCTTACACTCTATATTTATAATATCGATATTTTAACTTTCTATATTTTTACATTCGATATTTTCATACTCGATATTTTTACTTTCGATATTCTGAAATTCTATATTTTTATCGTCGATATTCTGACACTCTATATTTTTACAGTCGATATTTTAACACTTGATATTTTTACTTTCGATATTAATTAATTACTAACAAAAACGATATTTTACACACTCGATATTCAGAACTCGCCTTCGATATTTTTTTTTTCACTATTAAAATCGATATTACTTACCTCGATAATACTTACCTCGATATTATTGAACAGAAGTCTACGAAGTACGACACGGGTAGGTTCGCTAGAGACTGCTCAATTTTCGTATTACGAGACATCGTCTTTTATGCTAAAAATCACGGGGCATATTACCAGCAACTCGCGATAATTATTGCTATGTTGGTTTAGCGGGGATATTTTTATCGCCGAGCTGCGGCGATTTTTATCGCTTAGGAACCTTGCTATTATCAAGGTTTATCTCCTAAGCGATAAAAATCGGCCGAAATGCATGAATATCGCTTAAAGGTCAGCGATATTCATGCATTACCGAGCTAATGCGCTTAGCTATGTTATCCACCTACCATTGGATAACATGGCTAAGAACTGCTTGGGGCAGGTGTTAGCTCTTGGAGATATTCGCGCTCAGCGCGAATATCTCCAAAAGTTGGTAATAGGAGATAGCGATGTTAGCGACCACATTCCTGACAAACACCCATTATTTACAAACTGTCCAATCATAGGGAAGGTGCTGGACACTGAAACAATGTAATTTACTATTCCCACTCCACCAAGAAGTAACTCAGGGAAGGTGCTGGATACCAAACCCATATAATTTACTATTCCCACTCCACCAAGTACAAACTCAGGGAAGGTGCTGGACACAAAACCCATATAATTTACTATTCCCACTCCACCAAGTACAAAGTCAGGGAAGGTGCTGGATACAGAACCCATATAACTTATTATTCCAACTCCACCAACTATAACCTCAGGGAAGGTGCTGGACATTCAAACAATGTAATTTACTATTCCCACTCCACCAAGTAGTAACTCAGGGAAGGTGCTGGATACCAAACCCATATAATTTACTATTCCGACTCCACCAAGTACAAACTCAAAGAAATGGCTGGACACAAAACCCATGTAATTTACTATTCCCACACCACCAAGTACAAAGTCAGGGAAGGTGCTGGACACAAAACCCATATAATTTACTATTCCGACTCCACCAAGTAGTAACTCAGGGAAGGTGCTGGACACAAAACCCATATAAGTTACTATTCCCACTCCACCAAGTACAAACTCAAGGAAGGTGCTGGACACAAAACCCATATAATTTACTATTCCCACTCCACCAAGTACAAACTCAGGGAAGGTGCTGGACACAAAACCCACATAATTTACTATTCCCACTCCACCAAGTACAAACTCAGGGAAGGTGCTGGACACAACACCCATATTATTTACTATTCCCACTCCACCAAGTACAAAGTCAAGGAAGGTGCAGGACACAAAACCCATATAATTTACTATTAGCACTCCACCAAGTAGTTACTCGGGAAAAGTGCTGGACAATCAACCTATATAATTTACTATTCACACTCCACCAAGTATTAACTTGGGGCAGATGCAGGATAATCAAACAATATTCTTAAGTAATCCCACTCCACCAACAACAAACTCAGGTATTATAGTGTACACAAAACCATTATATTTTAATATTTTTTTAAAATATTTATTTACATTCAATTTAATTCTAACATTTAAATAAAATGTTATACAATTTCAAATTTTTAAAACACTCCACATCCTATACCCATAAATATACACATCCCACTCTTAAATTTAAATTTAAAATTTTCATATTTTGATCTACTGATTAAATTTAAAAAAAAATTAAAATACATTTTTTTAAATTCAAAATTTTAAGGTAACTACTGTCCACATTCACATAAAAACACACATCACATTTCTAAATCTAAATATACATTTAGAAAAAAATTATTTGTAAAAATGTTTTTAAAACAATTATTTAAACTTAATTAGAAATGTTACAATATTCACAACCCTATTCCCCTAAACACCCACATGCCACTCCTAAACTTTTTCAATTTTTTTTCAATTTCATTCTTTATTTTAAAATGTATAATTTATTAATAAAAAACAATTAAAAAAAGAAATACTACCTAAATTCCTTAAAAACCCACATCCCACTCCTAAATTTTTTAAAAAATATATAAATATTAAAAAAATATATATATTTTATTTCTTAAAAAGTCAAATTTGTACTACACTCCCCACCCTACTCACCTCAAAAAAACACATCCCGCTCCCAAATTTTTTTCAAAATTTAAAAAAATGTTTAAAAATGTTTACAATTTTTTCAAAATTTAAAAATAAAATATAATTTTTAAAAACACTCCCCATCCTATTCCCCTAAAAACCCACATCCCACACCTAAATTTTATTATACATTTATTAAAAAAAAATTAATTTCATTGAAGAAAAAAATAAAAAACAACTCTAAAATCACTTTTTTAAAACACTCCCCACTCTCTTCCCCTAAAAACCCACATTCCGCTCCTAAATTTTACTATGCCTTATTTTTAAAATTTAATTAATTTTTTTTAATTAATAAAAATAAAATCAAATTTTTAAAACACTCCCCACCCTTTTCCCCTAAAAACTCACATCCCCTTTTTTTTAAAAATAATTATTTTAAAATATTTATTAAAAATTATATAATAATATATATATTTTAAATAAATTACATTTAATATTTAAATAACTAAAAACATATATAAATATTCTTACACTCTATATTTATAATATCGATATTTTAACTTTCTATATTTTTACATTCGATATTTTCATACTCGATATTTTTACTTTCGATATTCTGAAATTCTATATTTTTATCGTCGATATTCTGACACTCTATATTTTTACAGTCGATATTTTAACACTTAGGGGGTCATTAGGATGTCGGGCGGATTTGCTCCGCCAGGGTGGCGGTGGCCACCGCCACCCTGGCGGAGCAAATCCGCCCGACATCCACAGCCCAATTCCCCCCCGCCATATTAGTATGGCGGGGGGGACCGCGGCGGTGCAAAACACCGCCCGCATGTTTTCCGCCCCGGTCGCCTTGCGGCCGGGGCGGAAAACCAGTAACATGGTGGCGGTGTCTGTTAGACACCGCCCGCCATATTACCATGGGCATTTGTCAATGCCTTTCCGTGGCGGCAATGCCGCCACGGAAAGGCATGCGGAGACTCCCTGCGGGGGCCCGTTGCGGGCCCCCTGGGAGTCCGGGGCTTGGGGGGTGCACATTGGGGGTACCTATGGTACCCCCCCGCATTTGAATGTGCAACACGGCAGGCACCGCGCGGTGCCTGTCATGTTGTGCTTTGAAATGCACAACGTGCATTTTTACCATTGCGGCGGGCGGAGATTTCAGCTCCGCCCGCCGCAATGGTAAATATACAGGATGCGCCCGCCTGTGTGGCGGGCGCATCCTAATGCCCATTTCGGGACCCCCGCCCTGTAGGCGGGTGGTCCACATCCCCGGTAGGGTGGCGGGCGGCCAAAGCCCGCCCGCCATCCTAATGACCCCCTTGATATTTTTACTTTCGATATTAATTAATTACTAACAAAAACGATATTTTACACACTCGATATTCAGAACTCGCCTTCGATATTTTTTTTTTCACTATTAAAATCGATATTACTTACCTCGATAATACTTACCTCGATATTATTGAACAGAAGTCTACGAAGTACGACACGGGTAGGTTCGCTAGAGACTGCTCAATTTTCGTATTACGAGACATCGTCTTTTATGCTAAAAATCACGGGGCATATTACCAGCAACTCGCGATAATTATTGCTATGTTGGTTTAGCGGGGATATTTTTATCGCCGAGCTGCGGCGATTTTTATCGCTTAGGAACCTTGCTATTATCAAGGTTTATCTCCTAAGCGATAAAAATCGGCCGAAATGCATGAATATCGCTTAAAGGTCAGCGATATTCATGCATTACCGAGCTAATGCGCTTAGCTATGTTATCCACCTACCATTGGATAACATGGCTAAGAACTGCTCGGGGCAGGTGTTAGCTCTTGGAGATATTCGCGCTCAGCGCGAATATCTCCAAAAGTTGGTAATAGGAGATAGCGATGTTAGCGACCACATTCCTGACAAACACCCATTATTTACAAACTGTCCAATCATAGGGAAGGTGCTGGACACTGAAACAATGTAATTTACTATTCCCACTCCACCAAGAAGTAACTCAGGGAAGGTGCTGGATACCAAACCCATATAATTTACTATTCCCACTCCACCAAGTACAAACTCAGGGAAGGTGCTGGACACAAAACCCATATAATTTACTATTCCCACTCCACCAAGTACAAAGTCAGGGAAGGTGCTGGATACAGAACCCATATAACTTATTATTCCAACTCCACCAACTATAACCTCAGGGAAGGTGCTGGACATTCAAACAATGTAATTTACTATTCCCACTCCACCAAGTAGTAACTCAGGGAAGGTGCTGGATACCAAACCCATATAATTTACTATTCCGACTCCACCAAGTACAAACTCAAAGAAATGGCTGGACACAAAACCCATGTAATTTACTATTCCCACACCACCAAGTACAAAGTCAGGGAAGGTGCTGGACACAAAACCCATATAATTTACTATTCCGACTCCACCAAGTAGTAACTCAGGGAAGGTGCTGGACACAAAACCCATATAAGTTACTATTCCCACTCCACCAAGTACAAACTCAAGGAAGGTGCTGGACACAAAACCCATATAATTTACTATTCCCACTCCACCAAGTACAAACTCAGGGAAGGTGCTGGACACAAAACCCACATAATTTACTATTCCCACTCCACCAAGTACAAACTCAGGGAAGGTGCTGGACACAACACCCATATTATTTACTATTCCCACTCCACCAAGTACAAAGTCAAGGAAGGTGCAGGACACAAAACCCATATAATTTACTATTAGCACTCCACCAAGTTGTTACTCGGGAAAAGTGCTGGACAATCAACCTATATAATTTACTATTCACACTCCACCAAGTATTAACTCGGGGCAGATGCAGGATAATCAAACAATATTCTTAAGTAATCCCACTCCACCAACAACAAACTCAGGTATTATAGTGTACACAAAACCATTATATTTTAATATTTTTTTTAAATATTTATTTACATTCAATTTAATTCTAACATTTAAATAAAATGTTATACAATTTCAAATTTTTAAAACACTCCACATCCTATACCCATAAATATACACATCCCACTCTTAAATTTAAATTTAAAATTTTCATATTTTGATCTACTGATTAAATTTAAAAAAAAATTAAAATACATTTTTTAAAATTCAAAATTTTAAGGTAACTACTGTCCACATTCACATAAAAACACACATCACATTTCTAAATCTAAATATACATTTAGAAAAAAATTATTTGTAAAAATGTTTTTAAAACAATTATTTAAACTTAATTAGAAATGTTACAATATTCACAACCCTATTCCCCTAAACACCCACATGCCACTCCTAAACTTTTTCAATTTTTTTTCAATTTTATTCTTTATTTTAAAATGTATAATTTATTAATAAAAAACAATTAAAAAAAAATACTACCCAAATTCCTTAAAAACCCACATCCCACTCCTAAATTTTTTTTAAAATATATAAATATTAAAAAAATATATATATTTTATTTCTTAAAAAGTCAAATTTGTACTACACTCCCCACCCTACTCACCTCAAAAAAACACATCCCGCTCCCAAATTTTTTTCAAAATTTAAAAAAATGTTTAAAAATGTTTACAATTTTTTCAAAATTTAAAAATAAAATATAATTTTTAAAAACACTCCCCATCCTATTCCCCTAAAAACCCACATCCCACACCTAAATTTTATTATACATTTATTAAAAAAAAATTAATTTCATTGAAGAAAAAAATAAAAAACAACTCTAAAATCACTTTTTTAAAACACTCCCCACTCTCTTCCCCTAAAAACCCACATTCCGCTCCTAAATTTTACTATGCCTTATTTTTAAAATGTAATTAATTTTTTTTAATTAATAAAAATAAAATCACATTTTTAAAACACTCCCCACCCTTTTCCCCTAAAAACTCACATCCCCTTTTTTTTAAAAATAATTATTTTAAAATATTTATAAAAAATTATATAATAATATATATATTTTAAATAAATTACATTTAATATTTAAATAACTAAAAACATATATAAATATTCTTACACTCTATATTTATAATATCGATATTTTAACTTTCTATATTTTTACATTCGATATTTTCATACTCGATATTTTTACTTTCGATATTCTGAAATTCTATATTTTTATCGTCGATATTCTGACACTCTATATTTTTACAGTCGATATTTTAACACTTGATATTTTTACTTTCGATATTAATTAATTACTAACAAAAACAATATTTTACACACTCGATATTCAGAACTCGCCTTCGATATTTTTTTTTTCACTATTAAAATCGATATTACTTACCTCGATAATACTTACCTCGATATTATTGCAGACTCGATATTCCTGACTCGATATTATCTCCATTCGATAAAAAAACCTCGATATTTAGACTGCATACCAGATGGGGCAGCACAGATGGGACAGTACAGATGGGGCAGCACAGATGGGGCAGCACAGATGGGGCAGCACAGATGGGGCAGCACAGATGGGACAGTACAGATGGAGCAGCCCAGATGGGGAAGCACAGATGGGGCAGCACAGATGGGGAAGCACAGATGGGGAAGCACAGATGGAGCAGCCCAGATGGGGAAGCACAGATGGGGCAGCACAGATGGGGAAGCACAGATGGGGAAGCACAGATGGGACAGTACAGATGGGACAGCACAGATGGGACAGTACAGATGGGACAGTACAGATGGGACAGTACAGATGGGGATGCACAGATGGGACAGTACAGATGGGGTTCGCCTCAGTGCTGCTTGGCTCATCCGGGGGGCAAGCGGCCCGGATGGTTGCCTGCCCTTGGATCGCCCATAAGATAACCCACCATATTACATAACGGTGTATGTAATAAACCTGCAGCAATTTTACCCAAAACAGAAAACTGTGTGGTGTGTTATTTATGAACATCCATGCTACCTTTGGAGGGTGGGGAGTGTTGCCAATGATGTTGCTATGTGTTTTCAGTGCCTTCTTGTTGGATCTGGTTTCTCACATACAACTAACTGCCCCAGCTCAGAAGCTTCTAACCCTGCCTGCCCGTTTCTTCTCCGATGCAAGGTGGGGGCTACGATCACTGCCACAGGCTCCAGGCCGGTACTGAACCCCCAGATCTAAGGGGTGAAGGGCAGCCAGCAGGAACCAAGGGGCGTTGTGGGGGGTGGGGGTGTGGCTGGACAGGTCTACAGCTGTACAGAAGGTGCAGCACCGTGTCAGAGCCCTCCACCCTGGCCCAGCCTAGAGAGAGGACAGGCCGCTGCCGCATGGACATGGCTGTCAATAGTGCAGCAGGTGCACTATTGACAGCCATTACTGACTGTTTTTTCACAACCCTTCCAGGGGTGGAGGCCCGG